>NW_027100732.1:873277-883277 GCF_040412425.1 Macrobrachium rosenbergii
ATCACCTCCTCCACCTACCTCTTTGGCCTCTGGAGAGGCAAACTGTCAGCACTGCAAGTTGCAGACAGTTTTCCGCTCACCAAACCAACCCCCCACCCGAACGCGTCCCGGAATCCGACCAATCAGAGCAGAGGACAATTTCCCTCTCCGCATTCCTGATTGGTTATCAGGTTCTTCCATCTCCTAAGAAATGCAACAAAACATCTGCTAAGAAATGCGGCGAAAATATGGGAGAGATTCCCGAGAAATGCGGATTTTTCTCCGGAATCGCTGGACCGATTAATTCCACATTTGTGGGTTTTTTTTTTTTTTGCGTTGCGCGAAGTTTTTTTTTATGAGTTATTGTTATTATTATTATTATTATTATTATTATTACTATTATTATTATTATTATTATTATTACGTACGGGTATTGTTAAAGCATAGCGCTTGCTTGGTCTGAAATTGGGGGACCACTGCATGTATGTATGTAAGTATATATATATATACATGTGTGTTTAGATTCTCTCTCTCTCTCTCTCTCTCTGCACCTATCTTTATATCTTTCTCTCTCTTTTCCTATCTACTTATCTATTTATATTCATCTCTCTCTCTCTCTCTCTCTCTCTCTCTCTCTCTCTACATATATATTTATATTTCTCTCTATCTCTATCTATCTCTCTTTCTCTCTCTTTTCTTGTCTACTTATCTAAACATATATTTATATTTCTCTCTCTCTCTCTATCTTTTCCTATCTACTTATCTCTCTCTCTCTCTACATATATATTTATATTTCTCTCTCTCTTTCTCGCTCCACATATATTTATCTCTCTCTCTCTCTCTCTCTCTCTCTCTCTCTCTCTCTCTCTCTTCCTATCTACTTATCTCTCCCTCTCCCTCTCTCTCTCTCTGCACCTATCCTTATATCTCTCTCTCACTCCTCTCTCTCTCTCTCTCTCTATCTTTCTATATTCATCTCTATCTCTCTCTCTCTCTACACATATATTTATATTTCTCTCTCTCTCTGTCGTTTCCTATCTACTTATCTATCTATATATATATCATTCTCTCTCTCTCTCTCTCTCTCTCTCTCTCTCTCTCTCTCTCTCTCTCTCCAGCACAGCAACCTGGCGAAGACGCCCCAGGCCCAGTATTCATTCGGTAGCAAAGAACTGTGAGAAACTTGTAACCTAGGTAATGGTACGGCAGCATCCTTGGGAGACAAAATCTCTCTCTCTCTCTCTCTCTCTCTCTCTCTCTCTCTCTCTCTCTCTCTCTCTCTCTCTCTCTCTCTCTTTCACCATCTATCTCTCTTTCTGCACCTGTCTCTCTCTCTCTCTCTCTCTCTCTCTCTCTCTCTCTCTCTCTCTCTCTCTCTTTTTCACCATCTATCTCTCTTTCTGCACCTGTCTCTCTCTCTCTCTCTCTCTCTCAAGGGAAAAAAGGTGAAATATGGTGAAAGATTTGTCAAATTGGAATTCTAAGTTTGGTTTGTGATTTTCTGATTATTACCTCGTGATTTATCCTCATTTCTACCTCGTTTTTACCTCTCGTTACCTCATTTCTACCTCTCTACCTCTTTCATCAGCCCTTGCCATCCCTCTTCTATCTTTTAAAGAAGGTAGGAAGAATGAAAATATAAAAATAATGTCAAAATACTTTAAAATAGTATGAGATTCTCTAACAATCACCTCATGATTTAACCTCATTCCTACCTCGTTTTTACCTCTCATTACCTCATCTCTACCTCTCTACCTCTTTCATCAGCCCTTGCCATCCCTCCTCTTTCTTTTGAGGAAGATAGGATGAAGAAAAATGCCCAATAATGTCTAAAAAACACGTCCATTTAAGATTAACAAAGTAGGCCATGGTACAGTCACGTCCCCAGCCGCCAAAATTAGACGGCGCCAATATTTCCCAATTTGTTTTGATTTTCTCTGTCAGTCTGACACGTGACAGGGATTCCGTGACGTCATCAGAGGACACAGGGATGCCGTGACGTCATCGTAGGATACAGGGATTGGCTTCAATTTTGGCGCGAAAATAAATTTCCCGACAAATGTTTTGTTTTCCTGAGAAAATTTTTGGTGGGGTTTTAAATTAGCGGCAAAATTGAATCTGTCATTTAAATTCTTCATAAAAATCAATTATTTTTCAAGAATTTTCTTGAAAATTATTTTTTTAAATTTTTTTTTTATAATTTCTTCAAAAATGAAATATAAAAAATATGAAATATAAAAATAAATATGATTATTCGCCTTAATACACAATGTTGCCAACAAGAGGTCACAGAATATAATTAGATAATTCACAAAAACTTAATTAAAAAATATATATAAATTTATATTCGAATAAAAATAATAAGAATTAGTATATATAAAATGAGTGCAGGTGTCTCGTTGCTTGCGACATGATAATAATATTGAAAATAATTTTAATGACTGGAGAGAGAGAGAGAGAGAGAGAGAGAGAATTAACGTAAATTTAAGCATATGAAGAGAGAGAGGAGAGAGAGAGAGAGAGAGAGTTAACATAAATTTAAGCATAGAGAGAGAGAGAGAGAGAGAGAGAGAGAGAGAGAGAGAGAGAGAGAGAGAGAGAGAGAAATAACAAATTTAATCATAGGAAGAGAGAGAGAGAGAGAGAGAGAGAGAGAGAGAGAGAGAGAGAGAGAGAGAAATTAACATAAATTTAATCACAGGAAGAGAGAGAGAGAGAGAGAGAGAGAGAGAGAAATAACAAATATAATCATAGGAAGAGAGAGAGAGAGAGAGAGAGAGAGAGAGAGAGAGAGAGAGAGAGAGAAATAACATAAATTTAAGCACAGAGAGAGAGAGAGAGAGAGAGAGAGAGAGAGAGAGAGAGAGAGAGAGAGAGAATCATCCGAAAACCAACAAAACGACCAAGTTGCCAAACATCTCAATACCAACGACGCGACCTCTGAAAAAAATGCCCCGAGATGCCCCGGGGTCACTCCCCCGATGCTATGAGCGCCTGTTTAATGATGCCCCGGCCTTTTTCACTTCCCGGGGTATTGGGGTATCAGGATTTCACGTTGTGGGGCACCGAGAGAAGGAACAGTGTGGGAAAAGATTTTCTCTGTGTCTCAGAACTCTATATATGACAGCTGGGTTACTCGGGGGATGGATGCCAGGTGTCGCCAGAATATCGGAGGAATAACTCGATAACCGGATGAACGGGGAGACGGAGGGGTAAACCGATAAACGAATAAGGAATTAGAGAGACGGGGCAGCGCTGAGATAGGTGAATTAACCGATCAATCAGTGAGATTAGGACGTGAGATCTATTGGGGAAGAGAAGTCTATTCTCATCGTCCAATCTCAGATCAGGAGATGAATTCAGCATCTGTTTGTCGCGGCGCGGGCGTGAGAGAGAGAGAGTGTGTGAGAAAGAGAGAGAGAGAGAGAGAGAGGGAGTGTGTGAGAAAGAGAGAGAGACAGTTTTGCGGTTTATACTCTATAATTTCCTGGCCTTATAAATACCTTGTGTGGAAACTTGGCTTAGGTCACAGGTGGTTCAGAGAGAGAGAGAGAGAGAGAGAGAGAGACTGAAGGAGAGAACGAGAGAGAGATATTGCGGGGGATAAAGAGAGAGAGAGAGAGAGAGAGAGAGAGAGAGAGAGAGAGAGAGAGAGAGAGAGAGAACAAACTTGTCAAAAAGATAATTCTAGTTTGTGTGTGCGCGTTTGTCCCTAACGCGGAGAATGGTGTTGATGAATAGACAGATAGATAGATGGACAATGCATGTGTGTGTGTGTGTGTCTGTAACGCTCACAGACAGCGAGAGAGAGAGAGAGAGAGAGGGAGAGAGGTATACCAAGCCACGCCATAAATCATATTGCTCAGTAATACCTACAATTATCGAAAGATTAATGACTTAATTTCTCCTTGAATTTGAGAGAGAGAGAGAGAGAGAGAGAGAGAGAGAGAGAGAGAGAGAGAGAGAGAGAGAGAGAGAGAGAGTGTAAATACTAAGGTTTGGGTGTCTCGCTAATAGTTAACCCGACCAGTGGTTGGTAGAGACTCGCTTACGTAAACCCTTTCATTAAATCGCCGTAAATCCCAAAATAGGGATTACAATGTATCAGTAATAAGCGAGAATTATAGTTTAATCCCCCTCTGAACGGAATCACCCGCCACCCGCCCAAAATCCCAAAGAAATCGCGTCCATTTTTCGCCCAATAAATCCCCGGTTCATCGACAGTTAGCCACAAAATGTCTAGACTTTTGTCACGGAAACCTTTAAATAAATCGCCATAAATCCAAATATAGGGATTACAATAGGTTCATTACATACTAGAATTATAGCATAATCCTCCCTTCACCGGAATCACCCGCCGTTCACCCAAAATCCCGCAAAAATCCGCCCATTTCTCGACCCATAACCCCAAGGTCATCGACAAGTACCAGAAATTGTCTGGATTGGTGTCAGGAAAACCTTTAAATAAATCGCCATAAATCCAAAAATACGGATTACCACATATCAATAACGCACTAAAATTATAGCTTAATCCTTTCTCCACCGGAATCACCCGCCACCCGCCCAAAATCCCGCAAAAATCGCGCCCATTGTCCGCCCAATAAATCCTGTGCTTGATCAAGAAGTAGCCACAAAACGTCTAGGCTGGTGTCACGAAAACCTTTAAATAAATTGTCATAAATCCAAAAATAGGGATTAATATAGGTTCATTACATATTAGAATTATAGCTTAATCCTCCCTCCACCGATATCACCCCCAACCCGCCCAAAATCCCGCAAAAGTCGCGCCCACTCCACGCCCAATAACTCCCAAGGCCACCGACAAGTAGCCAGAAATTGTCTGGACTGGTGTCAAGAAAACCTTTAAATAAATCGCCATAAATCCAAAAATACGGGTTATAATATATCAATAACGCCCTAAAATTATAGCTTAATCCTTTCTCCACCGGAATCACCCGCCCAAAATCCCGCAAAAATCGCGCCCATTGTCCGCCCAATAAATCCTGTGCTTGATCGAGGAGTAGCCACAAAACGTCTAGACTGGTGTCACGAAAACCTTTAAATAAATCGCCATAAATCCAAAAATAGGGATTACAATAGGTTCACTACATACTAGAATTATAGCGTACTCCTTCCTCCACCGATATCACCCGCCACCCGCCCAAAATCTCGGAAAATCGCGCCCACTCCACGCCCAATAACTCCCAAGGCCACCAACAAGTAGCCAGAAATTGTCTGGACTGGTGTCAAGAAAACCTTTAAATAAATCGCCATAAATCCCAAAACTGGGATTATAATATATCAGTAATGCAGTGGAATTATAGCTTAATCCTTCCTCCACCGGAATCACCCGCCACCCGCCCTAAATCCCGCAAAAATCGCGCCCAATCCTCGCCCAATAAATCTCAGGGTCACAGACAGGTAGCCAGAATTTGTCGGGACTGGTGTCACGAAAACCTTTAAATAAATCTCCAAAAATCCAAAAATACGCATTACAGCATATAAATAACGCACTAAAATTATAGCTTAATCCTTTCTCCACCGGAATCACCCGCCACCCGCCCAAAATCCCGCAAAAATCGCGCCCATTGTCCGCCCAATAAATCCTGTGCTTGATCAAGAAGTAGCCACAAAACGTCTAGGCTGGTGTCACGAAAACCTTTAAATAAATTGTCATAAATCCAAAAATAGGGATTAATATAGGTTCATTACATATTAGAATTATAGCTTAATCCTCCTCCACCGATATCACCCCAACCCGCCCAAAATCCCGCAAAAGTCGCGCCCACTCCACGCCCAATAACTCCCAAGGCCACCGACAAGTAGCCAGAAATTGTCTGGACTGGTGTCAAGAAAACCTTTAAATAAATCGCCATAAATCCAAAAATACGGGTTATAATATATCAATAACGCCCTAAAATTATAGCTTAATCCTTTCTCCACCGGAATCACCCGCCACCCGCCCAAAATCCCGCAAAAATCGCGCCCATTGTCCGCCCAATAAATCCTGTGCTTGATCGAGGAGTAGCCACAAAACGTCTAGACTGGTGTCACGAAAACCTTTAAATAAATCGCCATAAATCCAAAAATAGGGATTACAATAGGTTCACTACATACTAGAATTATAGCGTACTCCTTCCTCCACCGATATCACCCGCCACCCGCCCAAAATCTCGGAAAAATCGCGCCCACTCCACGCCCAATAACTCCCAAGGCCACCAACAAGTAGCCAGAAATTGTCTGGACTGGTGTCAAGAAAACCTTTAAATAAATCGCCATAAATCCCAAAACTGGGATTATAATATATCAGTAATGCAGTGGAATTATAGCTTAATCCTTCCTCCACCGGAATCACCCGCCACCCGCCCTAAATCCCGCAAAAATCGCGCCCAATCCTCGCCCAATAAATCTCAGGGTCACAGACAGGTAGCCAGAATTTGTCGGGACTGGTGTCACGAAAACCTTTAAATAAATCTCCAAAAATCCAAAAATACGCATTACAGCATATAAATAACGCACTAAAATTATAGCTTAATCCTTCCTCCACCGGAATCACCCGCCACCCGCCCTAAATCCCGCAAAAATCGCGCCCAATCCTCGCCCAATAGCTCCCAAGGCCATCGACAAGTAGCCAGAAATTGTCTGGACCGGTTTCACGAAAACCTTTAAATAAATCGCCATAAATCCGAAAATTGGGATTATAATATATCAATAACGCGCTAAAATTATAGCTTAATCCTTCCTCCACCGATATCACCCCCAACCCGCCCAAAATCCCGCAAAAATCGCGCCCATTTTCCGCCCAATAAATCCCGCGGTTGATCGAGGAGTAGCCGCAAAACGTCTAGACCGGCGTCACGGAAACCTATAAATAAACCGCCATAAATCCAAAAATATGGATTAATATAGATTCAGCACATCCGAGGATTATAGCTCAATCCTCCCTCCACCGATATCACCCGCCACCCGCCCCAAAAACCCCGGCGAAAATCGCGCCCAATAACATCAATAACATATCCCGCCCGCCAGTCCGTATCAGCCTGGACCATCTTGAGGTAGCCATTGCTTCCCCACCTGATTTAACAATGGCTTCCTCCCAAGCCTTCTCCTTTTACTATACGACTTTCCACACGACACTAATCTACGACCTGCCCTATAATCAGGGGTCGTAAAGTACTCGCCCGGCTGTGTGCCCCGTGCCCCCCGTGCCCCGTGCCTCCGTGCCCGGTGCCCCCGTGCCCCGGTATAGCCATCCCCCACAGATTCGTGGCCTCCTGTCCTACTACCAAGTGGATGACACTCTGGAGAGAGAGAGAGAGAGAGAGAGAGAGAGAGAGAGAGAGAGAGAGAGAGAGAGAGAGAGAGAGAGAGAGGTAAAGGAATATATTTACATTAATATATATTATATATATTATTTTATATATATATATATAATTATATATATATAATATATATAATATATATAATTATATATTATATATATAATTATATATAATTATTTATATATTTATTTACATAAAAAACGGTAAATTTAATCCCATTTAAATTCAACCAATGAATTATAAACTTCCCCCAAAAAATCGCCAAAATAAAATCCTGTCAAAAAAAATCCCCTGTATAATAATAATAATAATAATAATAATAATAATAATAATAATAATAATAATAATAATAATAATAATAATAATAATAATAATTGACCTAAATTTCGCCAAATTAAAATCCTGTTAAAAATAAACTAAAAATTTCAATATATCTTAAAATAAAAAGGGGAAAATTTGGCCCCAAATTTCCCCCCCCCCAAATAAAAGACTAATTCAAATCAATTAATAATAGTATATTAAATAAAAGTATTATAAAAAATATTTAAAAAAGGAGTATTGTAAATAAAAGTATATTGAAAAATATATATATTAAAATAGTTTAGATTAAGTCCCATCTTTTATTAGACATCGAAAACAAAAGTTATATTGAAAAATATATTAAATAAAAGTATATAAAAATATGTTAAAAAAGGAGTATTTAAAAAAGTATATTGAAAAACAAAAGCATAAGACCATTTTCAATTAAGTCCCACCTTTTATTAGACATCAATAATAAAAGTTATATTGAAAAAAGTATATAATAAAAGTATATTAGAAATATATGAAGTTATATTGAAAAAAAAGTATATATAATAAAAAATGCAAAATAAGACCAGTTTTTAAATTAAGTGTCAGCTTTTATTAGACACTAAAAACAAAAGTATATCGAAAAAAAGTATATAATGAAAGTATATTAGAAATATATGAAGTTATATTGAAAAAAAGTATTTAATAAAAAACGCAAAATAATAGACCAGTTTCAATTAAGCCTCAGCTTTTATTAGGCATCGAAAACAAAAGTTATACTAAAAATATATTAAATAAAAGTATATAAAATATTAAAAAAAGTATCTAAAAAAAGTATATTGAAAAACAAAAAAAATAAAAGAGCTTTTAAATTAACTCCCTTCTTTTAATTAGACATCGAAAACAAAAGCCACATCGGAAAAAAAAAGTATATAATAAAAATCACGACATAAACAAGACACTCGTTCACAGAGAGAGAGAGAGAGAGAGAGAGAGAGAGAGAGAGAGAGAGAGAGAGAGACACGTGCCCAACAAAAGACCATCGGCGGCACGTGTCCGAAAGTCTATTATTATATCTATTATTTTCATTTTTATTTTCCCGTTGGCGCGCGCCCAAGCGAATCGTGACGTCATCGGCGTTTTCGCGCGCTTTTTGTGGCCCGGACCCCGATAAGGAGACCCTGAATTAAGGGATTTTAGGGTCGAAGTGGCTGTTTTAGGTCTTGAAATCCCCTTAAAAAAAATCCCTTAACATTAAATGATATGAATTAATCCATAAATTGGCTATTTTAGGGGTTAAAACCCCTTAAATAAGGGGACGGATTCCCTTAAATGGACCTTTAATCTTTCCGCACTCGGGGAACCTCGCTACAACGACGCACTCATTTGGCCCCCCCCGAAAATCCAATGAATAATTAATGAATATTAATAATAATTATTCAGTATCTTCTTCATTACTTAATAAGTCCCCCTAGGGGGTTAGAACCCCCTTGAAGAACCCCTTTTAAGGGGGCGGGGGCTTTAAAGGGGGGTTTTGGGTTTAAATGCCCTGGGAACGTAGCCACGCGACTCTAAGTCATTGTTTGTGGGAGTGAATGGACGGATTGTCTTGGGTGAGGCGGCGCAACAACAATGGGGGAACAACGGGGTTTATAAGGGAGTCGACGGGAAAACAACAATTTGGGGGATTTTGAGGCAGAAGAACAACAATTTTAAACAGTGACCTGGATTATTTCAAGACATAAAAACAAATTCTAATTGAAATACCTTTAAAACAACAATGGTAGAACAACAGGGTTAGAGGTAATCGACGGGAAAACAACATTCAGGACGTTTTTAGGACAAAACAACAACAATTATACACACTGACATAAAAACAACAGGATTCAAATCGAAAGAACTTTAAAACAACAATGGGAAACAACAGTGTCAAAGATACTCGACGGGAGAACAACAACAATTTTACGATAAAATGTCAAGCCACGGATTAAGTCACAAAAACAACAAAGTAGAATTGAAACAACTTTAAAAGAGCAGAACAACAATGGAAGAACAACATGGTCGAAGATAATCGACGAGGAAACAACATTTTGGCCGAATTTGGGACAGAAAAACAACAATTCTACTATAACACAGGTCTAGATTTACATTCAGCTGAGTTGTTTCAAGACACAAAAACAACAGAATTCTAAGTGAAACAACTTTAAAGCATCAATGGCAGAACAACAAGGTCAAACAAAATCAACGGGAAAAACAACAATCTGGACGATTTTAGGACAGAAAAACAACAATTATAACATAGAGTCAGATTGTTTCAAGACACAAAAACATCAGAATTCAGATCGAAACAACTTTAAAAAAACAGAACAACAATGGAAGAACAACAAGGTCAAACAAAATCAACGGGAAAA
>NW_027100732.1:895777-898277 GCF_040412425.1 Macrobrachium rosenbergii
TGAGGTATTTATTGATTCGTGACGGCACGGGGAGAGAGAGAGAGAGAGAGAGAGAGAGACCTTACCTTACAGACCTTACAGTTCGTTCGGGCTGCCCCAGGTCCCTCAGAGAGAGAGAGAGAGAGAGAGAAAGAGAGAGAGAGAGAGAGAGAGAGAGAGAGAGAGAGAGAGAGAGAGAGAGAGAATTTGTACCAATCACTTTCCTTTACAGAGAGATAGAGAGAGAGAGAGAGAGAGAATATGTACTAATTTCTTGTCTTATACAGAGAGAGAGAGAGAGAGAGAGAGAGAGAGAGAGAGAGAGAGAGAGAGAGAGAATTTGTACCAATCACTTTTCTTTGACGACAGAGAGAGAGAGAGAGAGAGAGAGAGAGAGAGAGAGAGAGAAAGAGAGAGAGAGAATATGTAATAATTTCTTGTCTTTATACAGAGAGAGAGAGAGAGAGAGAGAAAGAGAATTTGTACCAATCACTTTCCTTGGAAGAGAGAGAGAGAGAGAGAGAGAGAGAGTTTGTACCAATCACTTTCCTTTGAAGACAGAGAGAGAGAGAGAGAGAGAGAGAGAGAATATGTACTCATGACTTTCCTTTGGAGAGAGAGAGAGAGAGAGAGAGAGAGAGAGAGAGAGAGAGAGAGAGAGAGAGAGAGAATATGTAATAATTTCTTGTCTTTATACAGAGAGAGAGAGAGAGAGAGAGAGAGAGAGAGAGAGAGAGAGAGAGAGAGAATTTGAACCAATCACTTTCCTTTGAAGAGAGAGAGAGGGAGAGTAATAATAATAATAATAATAATAATAATAATAATAATAATAATAATAATAATAATAATAATAATAATCAACCCACAATTTAATTAATTAATAATTAAAAAAAAAAAATAAACAGCATAATTGACCCCCAAAGAAATCTTCTGGACCCAGAGCCACCATCTCCCAAAAAAAGCTTTTAAAAAAAGGCCCCAGACTCCTTCAGAGCCAGTCTCTGTCCCTACCCTCTGAGAGAGAGAGTCCCCTGAGGGAGTCCCTGTGAGCACCCTGTGTCCCTGGGGGCGACCGCCCCCAAGCCCCCTGCATACATTAAATCACTGGGAGTCTGTCCAAGCTACGGGCGACGTAAGCACTGATTTAAAGTTACGCCCCAATACAATATACCTCTTGTTGTGGATGTGGCTGAATCCTACAACAGCCATCCTCCGGGGGGCATCCTGGGGGATACCCCTGGCACGCCCCTACCACCCACGGCCCCCTAGGGCACGCCCAGGGACGCCCACCCTTGGGGGGGACTGGGTACCACAGAGCAGGCCAGCTTCTCTCGCTTATTCAAACACTCCAACATCAGCTATTTATTTCACTCAGTTTTTTGGGCGTTTTTTTTTATTCAAGGGTGGGTGGTGGGTTGGGGTGGGGGTTCACCTCCTCCTCCTCCTCCACCTCCTCCACCGCCTCCACCTCCACCTCCTCCTCCTACAACACTCCTTCAGCTTCCAGATCCTACCAACATTAAGGATTCGTTTCAGGACTAAGGCTTTCAATTAATGGAGCTGCTCTCAGGATTTAGTGTGGAAGCGAGCTCAGAGATTTGTGTGTCCTTAGGGGATGCTTTTGTGTGTGTGTGTGTGTGTGTATTTGTGTATGTATACAGGTGTATACAGATGTATACAGGGAAGGAGTGGGGTGTGGGGTGATGAATGAGTGTAGTTTATAAAAAAAAATTCTGATAAAATTATAAAAAATTATAATTTTTTTTATGAGTTTCAAGATTTATTCTATAAATATACTTGAAGATTGTCTCTCTCTCTCTCTCTCTCTCTCTCTCTCTCTCTCTCTCTCTCTCTCTCTCTCTCTCTATATATATATATATATATATATATATATATATATATATATATATATATATATATATATATATATATATATATATATATATATATATATATATATATAACTAATCAATTATAGAAAAAGACCCTCCATCTCCATCTCTCTCTCTCCCTTCCCCCTCCCCTCCCCCCCTCTCTCTCTCTCTCTCTCTCTCCCTTCCTCTCTCTCTCTCTCTCTCTCTCTCTCCCCCAAAAGCGATTGAATAACTTCTAAAAATAACCACAAGAATCTGATTTAAATTAAGCACTAAATGGTCCAAACACTGAGTGACAGAGAGAGAGAGAGAGAGAGAGCCAGAGCGAGAGAGAGAGAGCGAGAGAGAGAGAGAGAGAAACAGGGCCCACGTTAATAAATTCAAAGAGCTAGCTTGTATCCGCATTTGTTGAAATGCGATCCCTTTCCAACTCTGGACAACAACAACAACTTGTTACTGTTCGCTCGAGGGGCCTAAATTGACTGGGGATATTTGCTTACTTTTTTACTTTACTTCTTTTTGCAGATATTTTGTTATATATTTTCATTCTTATTTTTTTTTCTAATTTTTTGGGTGCAGTTTTTTTATTTGATTTTTTATTTTCTTTATGCAGATTTTTTTTTATGTATTTTATTTTTTGCTTATTT
>NW_027100732.1:905777-918277 GCF_040412425.1 Macrobrachium rosenbergii
CGTTTTATCCAACATTCTAAGGCAAAAACTCCATTCAAAAAATTCCCTTTATGGGAGAGCAGTCAAATAAACTCCCTTGAAAAAGTTGGCAACATCGAGCAACCCAGGCCTCCCTGAATTCCCCAAACAACCAGAGACGCAGACCACCTAAATTGCAACGCTCGTACGAGCCCTCCTATGACCGTGGGAAATGAGGCGCCTGGTATAATCTGTTGATTGCTGAATGGGGGGATTATGATGCTGAATTGCGGAAGCCGTGAGAATTAGGCTCCGGTTTGTTGACATCCGACTTCAGGAACGTGAGAGTTAGGTAATTCGGGTTTTTGTAAACATGTGTGTATGTATGATAGGAACTCTCTCTCTCTCTCTCTCTCTCTCTCTCTCTCTCTCTCTCTATTCCTATATCTTTCTCTCATTCTCTCTCTTTCTCTCTGTCCCTAAAGCTCTCTCTCTCTCTCTCTCTCTTTCTTTATAACCCTATGACTGTCTCTCTTTCTCTCTCTTTCTCTCTCTCTCTCTCTCTCTCTCTCTCTCTCTCTCTCTCTCTTTATAATCCTATATCTTTCTCTCATTCTCAATCTATCTCTCCCTATAACTGTCACTCTTTCTCTCTCTCTCTCTCTCTTTTTTTTCTCCCCTGTCTCCATATATTTATATAAATTATATATATAAATACCTCTCTCTCTCTCTCTCTCTCTCTCTCTCTCTCTCTCTCTCTCTCTCTCTCTCTCTCTCTCTCACGCTTTAGCGGAATTCCTTGCGTCTGCGTCTGTCATAAGCCATACCAAAGAGTTATGCTTAACATGTGGCCCGGGGCGAGTTTTTGCCGAATTTTAGGAGACACTGAGAGAGAGAGAGAGAGAGAGAGAGAGAGAGAGAGAGAGAGAGAGAGAGAGAGAGAGAGAGAGAGAGAGAGACGAGCTATCATATTTATCATAAGTCGAGTCTTCGTTTCCTACCTCGGAGCGAAGATATTTTAAGCCCTTGATGGCTGAATGTTTTCAAATCCTATTTTCATCCTTATAATTATTTTTATTATGATTATTATTTTCAAATCCCCCTTCTCCCACCCCCTCTCCAAATCCACACACACACACACCCCCCCCCTTTCCAAAGCCCCCTTTTCGGGAAACGGCTCCAAAAGACACCGGGGTCCTCCGAAGAAGCCCCACAAGAGAGAATTTGGCAACAAGCTTGTTTTTCATAATAGAGGGGGGGGTATGTCCCCCCCTCCCTCCTCTCACCTCCTCCTCCTCCCCTACTGCCAGGAGGGGATGATGATGGATGCCCCACACCCCTACCCCTCTTCTCACGTGGGTATTTATAAAAAGGGGAAAATGGCATTAGTGAAAAAAGTAGGGGGTGGGGGGAGGTTGGGGCCTTGTCATAAAGAAGACGTACTTTGCGGTCTTCGAGAAGCTTGACGTATATCTATATATCTATCTATATCTGCGTATCTATATATATATCCGTAGGTGTGTACACACACGCGCGGATGTATAGGCGACGGTTCCCGAGGCGCAGAATAACGGATAACGCTGCGAATAACGGAATAACGGAGGGATAGAGAGAATAACTAAAAGCTTCGAGAATGCCCGAGAAGGTCCTTGGCGCGGTTCTTCAATTTACAGTTTCCTGAAGAGAGAGAGAGAGAGAGAGAGAGAGAGAGAGAGAGAGAGAGAGAGAGAGAGAGATCACGTTTCTCTCTCTCTCTGTCTCTCTCTCTCTCTCTCTCATATGAGAAAGGAATGACGATCTCGCATTCTCATTATTTATGGTCGACCAGAGGAATGAACATATTTGAATTCTCATATATATATATATTTATATATATATATATATATATATATATATATATATATATATATATATATATATATATATATATATATATAGAGAGAGAGAGAGAGAGAGAGAGAGAGAGAGAGAGAGAGAGAGAGAGAGAATAAAAAAATAAAAATGAAAATAAAAATAAAAATAAAAATAAAATTAAAAAAAAATTTCCAATTTTTCTTAATTATTTTTCTATATATAGAAAGTCATTCAAAGCCTTCTTTATATTGACTGAAAGGTTAAAAAGGCTTGTTTAGCATTTCTAAGCCTTTTTTTACCTTTCTAAGCTTTTTCTTTTACATTTCTAAGCCTTTTTTTTATATTCCTAAGCCTTTTCTTTATATTTCTAAGCCTTTCTTTATATTTCTAAGCCTTTTTTATAATTCTAAGACTTTTCTTTATTTTTCTAAGCCTTTCTTGTATTTCTAAGCCTTTTCTATCCTGAATAAAAGTCTAAAAAGGCTTCATATATAACTGTAGGTCATTCTAAGCCTTTTATTAACATTAAAAATGATTGAAAGTCTCAATTGAACCTGAATGAACATTTGACAAGTCCCGATTTAAAGGCTGAGACCTTTTAAATGTTTTAAAGTCATTTAAAGTCCTTTTGAAGCCTTTTAAAGGGCAATTAAAGTCCTTTAAAGTCTTTAAAAATCTTTTAAAGTCGTTTAAAGTCCTCTAAAGTCCTTTGAAAGTCTAAAAAATAATCAAGAAGTCCCTCAGAATTGAAACACAATAATTATACCAAGACTTGATTACAGGAGGTTGAACGGACCGATGCCCAGTACCCTGGGTATGAATGCGCCCCCCCACCCTCTCAGGGGGTAGGTATACCCACAGTCCACACTCACTGCCTTACTTTAACCCCCGGGGGCATTTTACTCCGTGCCCCATAGCCAGGGGCTCTCTCTCTCTCTCTTTTATTCTCTCTCTCTCTCTCTCTCTCTCTCTCTCTCTCTCTCTCTCTCTCTCTCTTTTATTCTCTCTCTCTCTCTCTCTCTCTCTCTCTCTCTCTCTCTCTCTCGATCCGAATTCCTACAATTCACAGACGATTTAATATTCTCTCTCTCTCTCTCTCTCTCTCTCTCTCTCTCTCTCTCTCTACGGACCATTAAGAAATCTCTGCTAAGCGTCACCGTCCCTTCTCCCAAATATTAGCCAGGCAACGTAACCCACCCGGGGCCATTTAGACGTGCCCGGGGCATACCCCGCCATGCCCACACACACACACACACTCACACAGCCATACTCCCGTGTCCATGCCCTAAGTCAAGCCTGGGCACTCTGAAGGATATTGGTTTTGGGAAGAGAGAGAGAGAGAGAGAGAGAGAGAGAGAGAGAGAGAGAGAGAGAGAGAGAGAGAGAGAGAGAGAGAGAGAGGATTTTGAACTATTTGACCTGTTTTGGAGAGAGAGAGAGAGAGAATTGTCTGTGGAGAGAGAGAGAGAGAGAGAGAGAGAGAGAGATAGCCAAAGAGAGCGAGAGAGAGAGAGAAAGAGAAAGATTGCCACAGAGAGAGAGAGAGAGAGAGAGAGAGAGAGAGAGAGAGAGAGAGGACTTTGAGCTATTTGACCTGTTTTGAGAGAGAGAGAGAGAGAGAGAGAGAGAGAGAGAGAGAGAGAGAGAGAGAGAAATAGCCAAACACAGAGAAAGATAGCCACAGAGAGAGAGAGAGAGAGAGAGAGAGAGAGAGAGAGAGAGAGAGAGAGAGAGAGCGAGAGCGAGAGAGAGAGAAAGAGAAAGATTGCCACAGAGAGAGAGAGAAAGAGAAAGATTGCCACAGAGAGAGAGAGAGAGAGAGAGAGAGAGGACTTTGAGCTATTTGACCTGTTTTGAGAGAGAGAGAGAGAGAGAGAGAAAGAGAGAGAGAGAGAGAAATAGCCAAATACAGAGAAAGATAGCCACAGAGAGAGAGAGAGAGAGAGAGAGAGAGAGAGAGAGAGAGAGAGAGAGGGGGGGGGGGGGCCAATAAGAGTGCCATTAATTCCGGGTTGGAGAGTGCCTGATATCTGGGACTTCTCAAAGTCAGATGCTCATATTAAGTCCAACGGTTATTGTGCGGCTCTGGGTCAAGTATACACCGGTTGTGTATATTTACATCAAATATACGTTCAATATACATCAAATATACATCTAATATACATCTAATATACATCTAATATACGTTCAATATACATTTAGGGTATACAGCTAATATACTCTAAATATATATATAATATACATTAAATATACATCTAATATATATTAAATATACATCTAATATATATTAAATATACATCTTATATACATCAAATATACATTTGAGGTAAACATACAATAAATATATATATGCTCTAAATATTCATTCAATGTTGACATACTTTAAATACCCATTAATTATATTAAGTATACATTTAATGTAAATATACATTAAATATACATTTAATATACACATTCATAGACATAAAAGGTCTTACGGGGCTGCTTAAAGTACCCTGCAGAGGGCACACTGTAGACGGTACCCGGTGCCCGTCTGTGTATATGTTCCCAATTCTCCGACGGGCCAATGAAGAATTAGAGGAATTTATTTCTGGTGATAGAAATTCATTTCTCGTTGTAATGTGGTTCAGAGTCCACAATAAGCTGTAGGTCCCGTTACTAGGTAAGCGATTGGTTCTTAGCCACGTAAAATAAATCTAATCCTTCGGGCCAGCCCTAGGAGAGCTGTTAATCAGCTCAGTGGTCTGGTTAAGCTAAGGTATACTTAAGTTCCCAAGTAACCTATGTGCATGTTCTATGTTGTATAAATAACCTATGTGTATATTTTATGTTATATATTACTGCAAACCTGCACCCAGACACAACATAACAAGCAGACGGCCTGGACGCGCCGAGAGAATGGGAGACAACGGGATAGAAAATACGTATGTTCCTGCAAATACACTTCTGTATGTTTCCAAATAACCTATAAGAAGAGAGACTCGACTTACCTGAGTATATGGCGGCTGGGGGCAGACCCATGCCCTCGGACACGTCGTGGAGGCCGTAGAGCCCTAGAAGGCGCCTCATGGTGAACTCGGCGTACTCCTTCATGTCCCCGGCTGTAGCGGCGGCCTCCTCCTCCTCCTCTTCCTCCTCCTCCTCCTCGCCCTCCTCCCGGGGGCCGCCAGGAGGCGGCGAGGACGCCACGGAAGAAGCGGCGGCGGAGCGGGAGGCGGAGGACGACAGGAGGGCATTCAGCCGCGGGTGGGAGAGCGAGGAGGCCTCGTCCAGCCGCCTCGGCAGGAGTGTCCTGCGGAGGGCCGGGGCCTCGGACAGGTCGAGTGGCAGCTCTGAGGAGGACGACCCGCCAGAGGCCTCCATCATGCCGGAGGGCATGCGGAGGAGGAGGAGCCTGCTGCTGGAGGAGGAGGAGGCGCCGGCCCCGCCCACCTCCGAGTCGCTGGCTCCGCCTGCCGCCTCGTCCGCGTTGGCGTCGTCCTCGCCGCTGTCAGTGTAGGTGTAGACGATGTTCCTCGGCTTGAAGTTCTTGCGTTTGTTTCTCCTGGCGCCTGCGGCAGCCCCCGCCATGGCAGCATCCTGCAGCATCGCCACGGGCGTCATCATCATGCCGGGGGCAGCGGCGGCGGAGGCGGCGTCGGGGTAGTACGCCCTGGACGAGGAGTCGTCGTCTATGAACATCGGAGTGGTGCTCTCCGAGTCGTCGCATTCCATGCGGTCCTCCTCGGCTCCTACGGCCACTTCGTCGTCCTCCAGGAAGGCGCGGGAGGCGTCCTCGGCGCCCGACTCCTCCTCCTCCTCCTCCTCCTCCTCGTCTTCCTCCTCCTCGTCCTCCTCCTCCTCCTCGTCCTCCCCTCCGGAGGACCTTTTGTACAGACCTAACGCGGAAGGCACAGCAGAAGGCAGGTTGGGATTGGGAGGGGGTTTGTACACGTCCAGGGACGCCGACAGGGAGGAGCCGGTGGGCGGAGCTATCGCCGACGTGGGCGTGGCCTCGTCTTGGCCCTCGTCGGGAGGGGGGGCGGCGGAAGAAGAGGAGGGGGGGTCCTCGCCCCCTGCGACGTCCTGGTCGGTGTCCATTCTGATTTCTGGGTCGTCGTCCTCTTCTTCGTCCTCTGGGTCGTCTTCGTCTGTTCGGATGCGATCTGGGGGAGAGTGAGACAACGTGAGCGAGAGAGTGAGATAACGTGAGTGAGAGAGAGAGAGAGAGAGAGGGGGGGCAGAAACAGAGATAGAGATTGGGGAAAGATAGAGAGAGTGTAATAGAGAAAGAGTGAGATAACGTGAGCGAGAGAGACCTTACCTTACCTTACCTTACAGTTCGTTCGGGTTGCCCCAGGTCCCTCAGTGGGGGCAGAAACAGAGATAGAGATTGGGGAAAGATAGAGAGAGTGTAAGAGAGAAAGAGGGGGAGAGAGAGAGATTGACGTAGAGAAAGAGGGAGAGAGAAGGACAAAGAGAGAGAAAGAGAACGAGATTGAGAGAGGGAAAGAGAGATTGAGGGAGAGAGAGAGATAGAGACTGGGAAAGAGAGAGAGAGAGAGAGAGAGAGAGATTGAGGGAGAGAGAGACAGATAGAGATTGGGGAAAGAGGAAGAGATAGAGAGAGTGCAAGAGAGAAAGAGAAAGAGAGAGAGTGCAAGAGAGAAAGAGAAAGAGAGAGACAGAGAGATTGAGGTAGAGAAAGAGGGAGAGAGAAAAATGGAGAGAGAAAGAGGAAGAGAGAGTGAGGGAGAGAGAGAAAGAGAGAAAGAGATTGAGAGAGAGAAATAGAGATTGAGGGAGAGAAAGAGATGAAGATTGTGGAGAGAGAGAGAGAGAGAGAGAGAGAGAGAGAGAGAGAGAGAGAGAGAGAGAGAGAGAGAGAGTTTAAATTGTATTTGAATACAGGGAATGTTTTAAACAATTTGATAAGGGGACAGGGAATGAATGAGGAATTACGTGACGAGAAGCCCAAGGTATTTCAGAGAGAGAGAGAGAGAGAGAGAGAGAGAGAGAGAGAGAGAGAGAGAGAGATAACGCAATCAATGAGTGATTGACAGGGAAGTATGACACCATTAACATTATAAATAGAGAAGACAGTTCTGGCATGGGTACAAAACCCATCTTAATGCCCCTCTCTCTCTCTCTCTCTCTCTCTCTCTCTCTCTCTCTCTCTCTCTCTCTCTCTCTTTATCTCTAGACTTCTCTGTTTCATTTTAGAAGTAGATGAACCAGTCTCTCTCTCTCTCTCTCTCTCACTCTCTCTCTCTCCCTATGTTTAAATTTACATTTCCCTCTCTCTCTCTCTCTCTATTTCTCCTTTCATATTAACCCTGCCTCTCTCTCTCTCTCTCTCTCTCTCTCTTCCTATGTTTAAACATGTTTCTCTCTCTCTCTCTCTCTCTCTCTCTCTCTCTCTCTCTCTCTCTCTCTTCCTATATTTAAGGTTATCTCTCTTTCTCTCTCTCTCTTTCTCCCTGTTTAAAATTTTCTTTCTCTCTCTCTCTCTCTCTCTCTCTCTCTCTCTTTCTTCCTATGATTAAAGTTATCTCTCTCTCTCTCTCTTTCTTCCTATATTTAAAGTTATCATTCTCTCTCTCTCTCTCTCTTTCTCCCTCCCCGCCCCCAAAAATTACCTGTGTGGTCAGTTGAAACGCGTAGCGTCGAATCGCGGGCGTAGTTCTGGGACGCCCCGGGTCTCTGCGTGCCGCCTAAGACTTCTGCTACAGCAGCTGATGATACGCCCACGACCTCCATGTCATCCTGCAGGAGGGAGGGAAATTGGCTGGGCGTTATTTCGGCGGAGTTGAGAGCTAAAACGCTAAATTAAAACCCTGGTAACTTAATCTAGGTCGAGAGGTATTGATTATATTCACATTGATTGTATTCATTAGGATTTAGGAATGAAAATGTGGATGTTATCTTAATCTGGCATCCTGCAGGGAGGAAAATTGGGTGTGGTTTTATTTTGGCGGATTGGAGAGATCAAACGCCAAATTAAAATCCTGTTAAATTCAAAATAAAATCATGGTTTTTTAGAAGGTAGAAATTTTTGTTGTTGGCCAAAATTATTTCTCTCTCTCTCTATCTCTATCTCTTTGTCTCTATTTCTCTCTCTATCTCCCTCAATCTCTCTTTCTCTCTCAATTTCTCCCTCCTCCTCTCTCTCTCTCAATTTCTCCCCCATTCTCTCTCTCTCTCCCTGAATCTCTCTCTCTCTCTATCTCTCTCTCTCTCTCATAAAATTTTCAGTGCCTGACAAAAAATAAAAAGATCTAAGGATATCATTCTGCAAACGGTACGACAACTCTCTCTCTCTCTCTCTCTCTCTCTCTCTCTCTCTCTCTCTCTCTCTCTCTCTCTCTCTCTCTCTCTCCCCTGACTCGTGACAGAAGCTGTTAATTGGCTGATTTAACAATTCCGCAGTTATTATATATAACTCATTTGCATATCTTCTCCACACGCCGGAAATAAGTCACGAATCTCATATATATATACACTGTGTATATATATATGACCATCTTTGCTTGATTCCAGTGCAGTATAAAGTTTGACTGGTTAATAATCTATTTTCCCAATCGTTTTACCGGTTAATAATCTGTTTTCCCAATCACTTGACTGGTTAATAATCTATTTTCCCAATAGTCTATTTCCCCAGTAATCTAACTGCTTTTATAATCTGTTTTCCCAATCATTTGACTGGTTTATAATCTGCTTTCCCAATCGTTTTACTGGTTAATAATCTGTTTTCCCAATCACTTGACTGGTTAATAATCTATTTTCCCAATAGTCTATTTCCCCAGTAATCTAACTGCTTTTATAATCTGTTTTCCCAATCATTTGACTGGTTTATAATCTGCTTACCCAATCATTTGACTGGTTAATAATCTGTTTTCCCAATGATCTGGATAGTTAATAATCTATTTTCCAGATCATTTGACTGGTTAATAATCTATTTTCCCGATCATTTGACTGGTTAATAATCTATTTTCCCAATAATCTGACTGCTTAATAATCTATTTTCCCAATACCTGGATAGTTAATAATCTATTTAACCAATAATTTGACTGGTTAATAATCTATTTTCCCAATAATCTGGATAGTTAATAATCTATTTTCCCAATAATTTGACTGGTTAATAATCCACTTCTCTAGATAATCTGACTGGTTAACAACTGATTTTTCCAATGTACCTGGTAATATATTTTTCAAATAACCAACAGTCACGTCCAACACAAAAAAATAAGTTTAAAATGTAATCACGCTTTCCCCGTCCCCCCCCCTTATCTTAGGCCAAAAGGGGGTAGGAATAACGGACCCCCAACCCCCCTCCTGTATTAGGAAGGGGGTGACGCCCCCTAACCCTTTCCATAACCCTTATTTCCTAATTAAAATTTTAAGACTAAATCGTCCCCATGTTTCTGGAACCCCTTCTGACAACTTCCAGGCCTGTAAACAGGAGGGAAAAACGCCCCCTTTATTCATTCTGGAAGGGGGTTATGACCCCCTAGGGCACCCCAGGACTTCCCAGGACCCTCCCGGACGCCCTAGGATGCCCCAGGACGCCCCCGCCACGAGGGAACGACACGCATTGGCGACAAATCTGAGGCCTCAACACAACGGCAAAAGGGGCGAGATTTGACACGCATAGGTCGTGATTTCATCCGGTAGCCGACAAGGTTGGCGTGCGTTTGGCGGGTCCTGGGGCCCCCCAGGGCCGACCTAGGGGGCTCCTAAAGGTGCCCAGAGGGTCCCCGGGTCCCCCTGGAGCATTTCGAGGGTCAGGGGATGCTAAGGGAGGTCAGGGAATGACGTTCAAAGGGGTAAAACTGACCTACGGGGGATGGTTAGTTGACAAAACACGCGATTTCGTCGCTTTTTCATTGTTTTGACATCCGAAGGGGGTACATCTATCACTTCCGGCGGCTAATAGGCGGTAATAGGGGCTAACAGATAGAAACAGGGATATAGAAAGGTAGGCCTACGTTCTATATACCTTATCTAGGCCCCGTCTATCACGTGTCTATCAATCTAGATGCGTCTATTGTATATTTCCTCCGCGCTATCACGTACAGCCCTTAATGGGAGTCCCGAGAATATTAGCTAATATTACATATTATGATTCACACCATTTTCTAATGAATGGAGCGGGTTTGGGGGTGGTTAAGGGGTTACCCGTGGGCCAGGTGAGTGAATTGGAAGGGGGGGGAGGGGCCAGGTAGGGGGGTTAGGGTCTAAATGAATGAACGAAATGCATAATATTTCATTTCCGGAATCCTGTATACCTCCCATGGTGACAATTTTAATAACTTGATTTACGATTTGAATAACGCCTAATAACGGCCCTAGGAAGACAATGGCGTTGTTGGGGGGGGGGGGTTATGGATGTGGGGAGGGGGCATCCCTTCCTGCCTGGCAGAACGAGAGAGAGAGAGAGAGAGAGAGAGAGAGAGAAGGAAACTTTGGCATCAGACACAACGAAGCGTTATGGCAATACCACCCCCCAAGATAAAATACCTTAGGGCATCGTAATGCCCCAACGGGGCGGGCTGGTGGGCATATGATGCCACCCCTCCGTGCCCTCCTCACCCCGCCTCACCCCTCGCACACCCCGCTTCTTCGTCTTGGCAGAGAATATCGGGAAAAGACACCGATTGACAAGAGAAGTATGTTAGAGGGACGACCTGGGACTCGTAAAATATTGGGTTGAGTGATGTCTAGTAAGGAAATATTTCTATAAATAACGATATGAGAGAGAGAGAGAGAGAGAGAGAGAGAGAGAGAGAGGGAGAGATAGTCTGTAATGGGAGCCATATGAAATTCTGCTTATGGTGGGGCTATCGGGGAAATGATCCTATATTTCATTTTATGGTTCTCTCTCTCTCTCTCTCTCACACACACACACAAGGGAGAGAGAGAGAGAGAGAGAGAGAGAGAGAGAGAGAGAGAGAGAGAGAGAGAGAGAGAGTTTCCCGATTACACAATTCATAAAAATATGACAGAAATTGACGAAAATATCTATGTATGAAACTCCTTAAGCTTATTCTCTCTCTCTCTCTCTCTCTCTCGTCACAAATCCCCCTGATCGCCGCCACCGTCGGCCTCTTTAATTAACCATGCCCCCCCCCCTCCTCTCCCTCCCTCCCTCCCGGGGAAAAACAAGCGCAGCCCACACAACCAATTTGCACGCAAATAAATATGAATTATGAAATTTAATATTAAAAGCCTTTGGCGGTAATCCGCAAAGAACCAATTTAGTGAAAACGGAGAGAGAGAGAGAGAGAGAGAGAGAGAGAGAGAGAGAGAGAGAGAGAGAGAGGAGAGATATTATTATTATTATAATTATTACTTTGACGATTTATCAGTAGAGAGAGAGAGAGAGAGAGAGAGAGAGAGAGAGAGAGAGAGAGAGAGAGAGAGAGTGTGTGTATGTGAGAAAGAGAGATTGAGAGAGAGAGAGAGAAATTATTATTATAATTATTACTCTGATGATTTATCAGTAGAGAGAGAGAGAGAGAGAGAGAGAGAGAGAGAGAGAGAGAGAGAGAGAGAGAGTGTATGTGAGAAAGAGAGATTGAGAGAGAGAGAGAAAATTATTATTATAATTATTACTTTGATGATTTATCAGTAGAGAGAGAGAGAGAGAGAGAGAGAGAGAGAGAGGGAGAGAGAGAGAGAGAGAGTGTATGTGAGAAAGAAAGAGAGAGAGAGAGAAAGAGAGAGAGAGAGAGAGAGAGAGAGAGAGAGAGAGAGACAGAATATTAAAAACAAAACAAAAAAAATAAAGATATCAAATTGCTGTTCTCTGCTGCTGCTGCTGCTGCTGCTGTTAAGCAAGATCCAGACGGCCGGAAGAGAAGAGAGAGAGAGAGAGAGAGAGAGAGAGAGAGAGAGAGAGAGAGAGAGAGAGAGAGAGAGAGCAATTAGTTAGATTAAACGCAGCCAAAAGATTGCCCACATTCGTACAGACATTACAAGGCATTTTACTTAATACGTTTAAAACAACTTTGGGTTAATTGGCTTAATCTGCCGTTGGGGGGGGACAACGCCCCCCTTATGTCCCCCCCCTGCAGACCCCTTTGTGGCCCTAAATCACCCAAAGAGAGAGAGAGAGAGAGAGAGAGACAGAGAAGCAACTCTTACAAAAAAAACTCACATCACAGCTTTCGTTCGAGCCATTCATCTCGCTCCAATTTCCTAAAATTCCCGGGGTCCTGCGCCCCCGCCCCGTGCAGGAGGCGGCGGCCCCCCTTCCCAGGTGACCCCCCGACCCTTCCCCTACGCCCCCGTCCCAGAGGCGTCTCGGTAGCAGCACTTATTTCATTAATTACTGGGGCCAATTTGCAAGTTTAATTCTTCTGTGTCATGAAGACACTGCCTGAATTATAGCTGTCCTGTATAGGTTGTGATAGGGGGGGCTACGCCCCCCTTCCTTCCTTGTCCCCCCCAAGGGGGGGGAAAGACGATTTTACCTCCAATTAAACGTTTTCTCGGGAAGACAGAGAGAGAAGGAGAGAGAGAGAGAGAGGGAGAGAGAGTGAGAGAGATAATAACTCTCATACGTGTCCTATGCCTGGTTTCAATTCGGTCAATGTTAATCTCCAGAATGTGGTCAAGAACGAGATACCTCTCTCTCTCTCTCTCTCTCTCTCTCTCTCTCTCTCTCTCTCTCTCTCTCTCCATTTTTCTACTTATAACACAAGCAA
>NW_027100732.1:920777-923277 GCF_040412425.1 Macrobrachium rosenbergii
AGGCGCCCTGGCATAAGGCCCATGCCCCCTAACCCCCATAACACCCCCCTAACCCCCTCATTCCTTTTGGGGTTCTCTGTCACGACACGATTTTAATTACAGTTGAAATTGCAAATGACAAAAATGGTTTTCTCGATTCCAGCTCAGGGTTATTGTCACGTCATTTCGGGTTATAATAACGTCTCTTTTTTATGGGTTGTAGGTTGTGTGTGTGTGTCTGTGAGAGAGAGAGAGAGAGAGAGAGAGAGAGAGAGAGAGAGAGAGAGAGAGAGAGAGAGAGAGAGAGAAATTCAAGAAACGTCTACACTCTAGAAGGCTCTCAAAAAATTCATTATTTGTTCCCTAAAACAACTTTATTTTAAGGTTGTAGGTTGTAGCAGGTTGTTATAGGTTGTGATAGGGAGAGGAAGCTGTAAAGAGAGAGAGAGAGAGAGAGAGAGAGAGAGAGAGAGAGAGAGAGAGAGAGAGAGAGAGAAATTCAAGAAATGTCTGCACTCTAGAAGGCTCTCAAAAAATTTATAATTTGTTTCATAATACAACTTTATTTTAAGGTTGTGGGTTATAGGAGACTGTTATAGGTTGCGACAGAGAGAGAGAAAGCTGTAAAGTGAGAGAGAGAGAGAGAGAGAGAGAGAGAGAGAGAGAGAGAGAGAGAGAGAGATGCAGGAACTGTGTCTCCCACTCCAAACGGGGCACTTGAGAAGTGTAAACCTGGGATCGTATAGTACTTGTACAAACACTTGACACTTATATCTGCCGGCTGAAACCACCTCTATTTCTCCATCTCAATCTTCACCTATATATCCATCTGCCTATATAAATAGGTACGTAGATAGATAGATTAAATATCTATCTATCTATCTATCTATGTAGATAGATAGATATCTAGATAGATAATGGACAAAACACCGATTCTGTTTTATGAACCTTTAATGGCTGTACCAAGTTGTCACACAAACTTGCAATTAAATCGTAAAAAAAAAATATAATTCTGGGGTCATTTTACGACTTATGAGAGATGGAGGCCCTTCCTCTCTCTCTCTCTCTCTCTCTCTCTCTCTCTCTCTCTCTCTCTCTCTCTCTCTCTCTCTCTCCGTAATTAAACATCTACCCCACTTTGGCAAAGCAGTAACCATCAATTTTGACAAATCTTAACCTAGAATTGTCCATACACTCCTTCTGAGATGAAACCCGCCATGTTCCCCAGGGCCAGGGATCGAACCCGGGCTCCCTTGCCCCAGGAATCGAACCCGGGCTCCCTCACGCATCTAAATTAAGCGTCCCAGCCGCCAGAGAAACTTGATGAAAGTATTTTTTGTGAATTATTTCAACCCCAACTGAATCTTCTCGAGATGAATAATAAAGTTACTAACTGCAACTATTTCAAACTTCCCGAGGAAGGGTGGCCACTTCGTGAATTAGCCAGATCATAATTCGGTCATAATTCAAGTCATAATTCTCCTCCTCCTCCTCCTCCTCCTCCTCCAACACTACCTCCCTCCCAACCCCCATCATTCTCAGTCCCCACCAAATTCCAACTCACACAACAATTCATCAAAATTATTTCTGAAAAAAAAGCATTAATAAAAAACTTTGGAGATATTTCAAAATTGAGTAAATAGGCACTAACTGGCAACTGTTTTCACGCCAAAAGGGGGTTCAGGGTGTAATTCCCTCCCCTCAAACACCCCCCATTCCCAGCCCCCACCAAATTCCAACCACCCCCCCCCTAAAACTATTCGTCAAAAGTATTAATACAAAACTTACAAAAAAGAACTTTTGAAAGTATTTCAAAATCCGAGTAAAAAAAGCACAAACCGGCAACTATTTTCCCGCCAAAAGGGGGTCCGGGGGTGACCAGTTCGTCCATTGTTTATTTATTTACCCGACCGAAAGCGGGCGGTTCGTGAAAATAGAGTGAAAATAGAAACTTCTCTCTTGCCTGTCAGGGTAAAATGTCATGCCTGTTGAGACCTGACCTCTATGTGAACTTCTTCTACAGAAGTTCTAAAACAATTAAGCAATTGTGATCAGAGAGAGAGAGAGAGAGAGAGAGAGAGAGAGAGAGAGAGAGAGAGAGAGAGAGAGAGAGTTACAAGGGGTTACAAGGATCAGGATGTCTCAAAGACTTATTAGTCCATTGGAGGAGAGAGAGAGAGAGAGAGACAGAGAGAGGGAACTGAAAGAGAAAAAGATACTTTTGAGAGAGAGAGAGAGAGAGAGAGAGAGAAAAGATACTTTTCAGAGAGACAGAGAGAGAGAGAGAGAGAGAGAGAGAGAGAGAGAGAGAGAGAGAGAATTGATAGATATACAGGCAAAAGTGAAAGAGAGAAAAGATATGTAAGAGAGAGAGAGAGAGAGAGAGAGAGAGAGAGAGAGAAAATCTGAATCACTTGCTAGAACAAAGTATAAAAAATTTCCCGCTACTCTCCAGTTTATGTAAGGCTGAGAGAGAGAGAGAGAGAGAGAGAGAGAGAGAGAGAGAGAGAGAGAGAGGTGA
>NW_027100732.1:933277-1025777 GCF_040412425.1 Macrobrachium rosenbergii
GAAAATAAAGATAGAGAGAGGCACAAAAAATCAGCCGAAATAAAAAGTTACTTAGTAGAGTCTCTCCCAAATTCCTGACGTCCCACAAATGTGAGAAAATGTGTGAAAATGTGTGAAAATAAAGCGACAGGGCAAACAGGACCACCCTCCTCGTGGGAAGGGGTTATACCTGCGCCGCCAGGTAGAGCCCGAGAGAGAAAAAAAACGCCCTTTCTCACTCGCTTTATTTACTTTAATTTCTCTAATTTTTCTTCCAAGAATTCTCCCACGGGAGTTGTCCCATTTTTTTTGTACGAAAACATTTATTTTAAAGGGCTTCCTTGGCCCAAGGGCGTGCCCGCCGGAGGTTCAAACGCCGCCCAAGGGGTGACGGAGGGCGGGCGGGATGCGTTCTGGGCAAAGGGCGCCGCCCTTTGGCCGTGGCTTCTGAAGGAGCGGCGATAATTCATGGAGACTTTGTGATTGGGACTTCGGGAGTGAGGTTATTTTATTGTTAATGGTAATATTCTCGAATATTTATATATATATAAATATGTATATTAATTTTTTTCCTAATATATATTAAAGGTTAAGATTATATAGATTTTGATAGACAATTCTAATCGATTATAGATAGATACAGAACGAGTTTATAGATATATATATATATGAGCGATTTTTATAAATGCGTACTGAACGATTTTTATAATATAAATATATATACATATATAGATATCTATAGAACGATTTTTATCAATATAGATATATATAGAACGTATTATAAATATCTATATATAGAGCGATTTTATAGATACGTGTATAGAGCGATTTTTATAAATGTATATACTGCACGATTTTTATAGATACATATATAGAGCGATTTTTCTTTATGTATATAGAGCGTTTTATAAATATATATATATATAGAGGGATTTTATAGATATGTGTATAGAGCGATTTTTATCAATGTATACTGAACGATTTTTATAGATATATATTATATATATATAAAATATATATATATATATATATATATATATATATATATATATATATATATATATATAAAATCGTTCTATATATATCTATAGAAATCGTTCAATATGCATTTATAAAAATCGTTCTATATACATATTCATATAAAATCGTTCTATGTATATTTATAAAAATCGTTTTATGTATATTCATATAAAAATCGTTTTATGTATATTTATAAAAATCGCTCTATATATATATCTATAAAACTCGTTCTATATATATCTTGAAAAATCGCTCTATATATATAGAGCGGTTTTCCTAAATATATATAGAACGATTTTTATAGATATATAGAGCGATTTTTATAAATGTATATTGAACGATTTCTATAGATATATATACAACGATTTTGTAGATATATAGAGAACGATATTTATAAATATAAATATATATAGAACGATTTCTATATAAGATTTACAGAAAGATTTTATAGATATATATAGAACGGTTTTCATAAATATAAATAGAACGGTTTTATAGATATATGTAGAACGGTTTTTATAAATATATATAGAACGATTTTATATAATATATACAGAACGGTTTTATAGTTATATATAGAGCGATTTTATAGATATATAATTTATATAGAACGATTTTATATAAACATATCTTGAACGTTTTTTATAGATATATGCAGAACGATTTTATATAAATGTATACAGAACTATTTTATATTATAATATATATAGAACGGTTTTTATAGATATATATAGAACGGTTTTATAGATATATATAGAACGGTTTTATAAATATATATAGAACGATTTTATATTATAATATATATATATAGAACTATTTTTGTAGATATATATAGAACGGTTTTATAAATATATATAGAATGATTTTATAGATATATATAGAACGATTTTTATAAATATATATAACGATTTTATAGATATATATAGAACGGCTTGTATATATAGAACGATTTTATAGATATATATAGAACGATTTTATATAAATACATATAGAACTGTTCTATAGATATATATAGAACGATTTTCATAAATATATATAGAAAGATTTTGTATAGATATATATAGGGCGATTTAATAGAACGATTTTATATAAATATATAGAACGATTTTATATAAATATATAGAACGATTTTACATAAATATATTGAACGATTTTTATAGATATATATAGAACGATGTTACATAAATATATATATCTGAACGGTTTTATAGATATGTATAGAACGCTTTTATAAGTATATATAGAATGATTTTATATATACATATATATAGAACGATTTTATATCACTATATATAGAACGATGTTATATAAATATAGAGAGCGATTTTATTGGTATATATAGAACGATTTTAAAAAATATACATATATATAAACCCATTTTATATAATATAAATAAAACGATTATATAAATATATAGAACGATTTTATAGATTTATATAGAAGGATTTTATAAATACACAAAGAATGATTTTATAAAATATATATATATAGAACGATTTTTATAACTATATAGAACGATTTTATAGATATATATAGAACGATTTACGTTTTTTATAATATACAGAACGATCTTTATAAATATATATAGAACGATTTTTATAAATATGTATATACAGAGCAATATTATAGATGTATATATAGAGCGATTTTATAAATACATATATAAAAAGATTTTATAGATATATACAGAACGGTTTTTATTGATATCTATAGAGCGATTTTATAAATAAATATAGAACGATTTTACAGATACATATAGAACGATTTTATAAATATATATAGAACGATTTTATAAATAAATATAGAGCGATTTTAATTTCAACTACCAAAAGCGTAATGCAACCCAGTTCAACCCTTCAAGATTCAAATATAAATACCATGATATAAAATCAGTCATCTATAAAAATCGGCGATTATATAGACCAGCAAAACGATATATGATATCTCCGTCTATAAAGCAATTTCCTATATGAATTCTATAGATGTATATTAATATTTCAATTAATTTTTCCGTTCTGAGAAGACTCCTGACTGTTCCCCCAAAAGAGCCGTCTTTCCTTGGCTCTTAAGGGCATCGCAGGACGCCCAGGGGCACACCGAAAGGTGCCAAAGGGCACGGGGCTTCACCGACATACCCCTCGGGGCACGCCCTCCGTTCGTCGGCGCCCTAAGGCGCGCCCTTCCAGACGGCGGCGATGGGGCACCAGTTAGCTAAGAAATGATTCCGGGGTGAGAAAATCGTCGACTCTTTCTCTCTCACCCTTTCTCTCACCTTCTCTCTCACTTCCGCCCTTGGCGGAGGGGCGGGGGATTTCCTCCGGGCGTCCTCGACGGGATTAATCCTTTAAATCCTAACAGAAATCGGGGTATTTTGGGGTCGAAGGCACCGTCGGTATCGCACCAAGTAAATCCCGCTAGGATTTCAACGACAGATCTCGACACTACACTGCTCTAGGATTTATTATTAGGATTGTAATCCTCTTAATCCTTCAAACTTCTACATCACACGGTCCGGATCAATCCGCACTAGTTCTCTGTATCACGTAAATCCAGATTAATCCGCTGTAATAGATCAATTTCATCAAATTTATCACATCAATAAAAATCACACTCAAATCCGCGCACTGGTCTGTCTGACGGAGTCTACACTTTCAGCACTTGGGCATTTCATTAATGCCCCGATTCCGGGGGCACGGAAATACCTCGAGGAACGGGGATCCTCGGTGTGGTCGTCTGACGAATGCCCGATGAGGTCCAGAGGTCAGGGGTCCCTTTTCGGGGTCCCAGGGGCGTCAAAAGTGCTCCAACACGATCGGAACACGAGCTTCCAGAGATTTTTCCAGAGGGACCCCTTTCCGCCCCCGGAATGGGGCCACTGAAGCAAGGGGGGCCAGGAGAAAATTCGGACCACCCCTCGGAGGGCCAAAAGGGAAGGGGAGCGGTGACAGAAAGTGGGGAAGGGGGGTGGTCCTACGATATTGCCAAAAAAAAAAAAATGAAATTAAGCAAGATTCAGTGGTACCCCAAGAGCCAAGATGCGTATTGTCTCCAGAAATTCGCTCGCTCGCTTGCGGGAACGCAAAAAAGGGGGGGTTGGGGGTGGTGGTGGAGGAGGAGGAGAGGAGAGGAGGGGGGGGGAGAACCGTGAAAAAGGACAGGGAATTGTTATCTCTCTCTCTCTCTCTCTCTCTCTCTTTTTCCCTCCAAAGGACGGGAACGCCAAAAAGGATATGTCTTGACTCTACAGCGGCTCGCAGCCGTGTGAAGCCTTCCACTCTGCGAGACCGCCCCTCTCTCTCTCTCTCTCTCTCTCTCTCTCTCTCTCTCTCTCTCTCTCCAGCGCTGCTAGCTCGCACACTCACTCGCGCGCGGCTCCGCTTTCTCTCTCTCTCTCTCTCTCTATATGTCTCTGTCACTGAATGTCTCAGAAAGTTCAAGCAGAGATTTTGGGCATTATAATCTCTCTGTCTCTCTCTCTCACCTATCTATTGATCTATCTATCTACCTTCTATCTCTCTCTCTCTCTCTCTCTCTCTCTCCCTCTCTCTCTCTCTCTCAGTATCTCAAAAACTTATAGGAGGATTTGGAACCATAGATTTGGGCATTAAACTCTCTCTCTCTCTCTCTCTCTCTCTCTCTCTCTCTCTCTCTCTCTCTCACACACACACACACCTATCTCTCTCTCTCTCTCTCTCTCTCTCTCTCTCTCTCTCTCAATTTATCAAAAACTTAAATGAGAATCTACATCAAATCTAGGATATAGATTAAAATCCTCTCTCTCTCTCTCTCTCTCTCAATATATCATAAACTTAAAGGAGTATGTGCTCTCTCTCTCTCTCTCTCTCTCTCTCTCTCTCTATATATATATATATATATATATATATATATATATATATATATATATATATATATATATATATATATATATATATATATATATATACATATAATTTTCCTATCAAAACCTTTACTACAGAATCCAGCTCCCTGATTGGCTGGCGTCGCCGGGTGCTCTCGAGCCGCCAGCCAATCAGCGGCCGAGTCTCGTCCTCCCGGAGTCCGTTGTAAGCCCTGATTGGTCGCCATTGTCTAAGGTTGGGAAAAATTCCCCTTTTTGCGATCGGAATTTGGCGGTTTTTTCCGTTTTTTCCCGGTAAAAAAGGTTTTTTCCCGGTTTTGGATCGGCGGAGGTTTTTCTCCGGGTTTTGTTCTATGAGATGGGATTAATATCAGGCTGGTTTTTTCCGCGGTTTTTTTATTATGAATATTTCTGTGAGCTGGATTGGGCGATTTTTGGGGGTTGGAAGTCTACGGGAGTTGCACGCCATGTTTTAAATAATAATAATAATAATAATAATAATAATAATAATAATAATAATAATAATATTATTATTATTATTATTATTATTATTGTTATTATTATTATTATTATTATTGGGTATTGGATATATTTTAAAAATTCTATCTTTTTTTCTCTCTCTCTCCCAATATTTTCTCTCTCTCTCTCTCTCAATATTCTCTTATTCTCTCTCTCTCTCAATATTTTTTCTATAATCCTCTCTCTCTCTCTCTCTCTATCTCTCAATATTTTTTCTCTCTCTCTCTCAATATTTTTCCTATAATCCTCTCTCTCTCTCTCTCTCTCTCTCTCTCTCTCTCTCTCTCTCTCTCTCTCTCTCAATATTTTCTCTCTCTTTCTCTCAATATTCTCTCTCTCTTTCTTTCTCTATCTCTCAATATTTTTATCACTCTCTCTCTCTCTCTCTCTCTCTCTCACTCTCTTTCTCTATATTCTCTTATTCTCTCTCTCTCTCTCTCTCTCTCTCTCTCTCTCTCAATATTCTTTTCTATAATCCTCTCTCTCTCTCTCTCTCTCTCTCTCTCTCTCTCTCTCTCTCTCTCTCTCTATATATATATATATATATATATATATATATATATATATATATATATATATATCCTTTCAATATCCAACCTCTCTCTCTCTCTCTCTCTCTCTCTCTCTCTCTCTCTCTCTCTCTCTCTCTCTCTCTCTCTCTCCCCTTATGTGTGTGTCTGGGGAACACACATACCCAAGTTCCCTGGGCATTATATGAAAGGGTTAGATCTGGGCATGTTGGCACAAAAGAGCTACTATGCCCACCAAACCCTTCTATCGCGTCTTCCCAAGAGAGAGAGAGAGAGAGAGAGAGAGAGAGAGAGAGAGAGAGAGAGAGAGAGAGAGAGCCCGAATTGATAAAAAGGTCGGAACTGGATTTTGAACGCTTTTGTGGAGAGAGAGAGAGAGAGAGAGAGAGAGAGAGAGAGAGAGAGGGTAAAAGGACGAAATATATATGCATATATTACATAAAGGGAGAGAGAGAAATATATATATACATATATATATATTTCTTCACACGACAAACTCCCAGTCTCCCTACATGTCCAAACCACTTCAGGACAACTGAACAATCACCAATCATCAATTGAAAAAAATTATTAAAATATTAATAATATAATAATCACTCACCCCCACCGAGCCGCCGACTGGGTCCACGTGGCCTTGGGTTCTATTCTGTCCCTGGGAGAAGAAAATGTGAGGTTTTATTAGTCAGAATAATAATAGGATTAATTATGTAATATTTTTTTATATATTTATATTTAGATTTATATTGTTTTGCCTCTCTCTCTCTCTCTCTCTCTCTCTCCCTCAATCTTTCCCTCTCATTCTCCTTATTCCTAAATTTACTCTCTCTCTCTCTCTCTCTCTCTCTGTATTTAACCACTCCCTCTCACACACACGCTCACTCGCCAAACTCGTTCTCTCCTCTCTCTCTCTCTCTCTCTCTCTCTCTCTCTCTCTCTCTCTCTCTCTCTCTCTCTCTCTCTCCGGGTCGCAAATTTGGGGCCATTTGTACGCATAGGGTTGCCCCCATAAAAATTGGGCAGGGGAGGGAGGTTGAGGACCCACTGGGCCGTGGAGGGAGAGAGGGAGAGAGCCCAGGGATTGCTTGAGTCAGGGAGAGATAGATTGGGACTGGGAGGGAGAGAGAGAGAGAGAGAGAGAGAGAGAGAGAGAGAGAGGGAGAGAGAGAGAGAGAGATACTTATATCAATATGTTTAAGGGGACAAAAGTTGTTATATGAGAGAGAGAGAGAGAGAGAGAGAGAGAACCAACACTCATACATCAATTTCTCACCATGACAAACCCCTATCCGCCATCACAGAATGCTGTGACGTCACACAGATGCATTGTGGGTGACGTTCCATCTTGCCTAATGGTTGTGAACCCCTTGGTGATGGAAAAGGAATATTTTCAATTATTTCTGAGGCAAAAAAACTATTCAAATCTTGAAGAAAAAAGTGACTATGAGAGAGAGAGAGAGAGAGAGAGAGAGAGAGAGAGAGAGAGAGAGAGAGAGAGAGAGAGAGAGAGAGAGAGAAAGGGGTGAATGAGAGAGAAAGAGGGAGAGAAAGCGATAAATGTGAATAAGACCATATGCAAATTCTTGTCAAAATGATTTATGCGACGGTTCAGAGGGGGAAAAGGACTGAGAGAGAGAGAGAGAGAGAGAGAGAGAGAGAGAGAGAGAGAGAGAGAGAGAGAGAGAGAGAGAGAGAGAGGCAATTTATACAAATTTTTATGGGGAGACCATAGGTGTTTTTTGAGAGAGAGAGAGAGAGAGAGAGAGAGAGAGAGAGAGAGAGAGAGAGAGAGAGAGAGAGAGAGAGAGAGAGAAATAGGCAATACTTATACAAATTTTTATGGGGAGACCATAGGTGTTTTTTGAGAGAGAGAGAGAGAGAGAGAGAGAGAGAGAAAAGTACTTTGTTATTCAAAGTCACAAATGCCCAAATGCCCCAATGCCCAAATGCCCCGAACGGCAGCACATCTGATTCCGCGTTTTTTTTTTTAATTATATTCAGGGGCACCCCTGGCCATTAATTTCAATTTATTTGCAGGCTTGGGCCGTGCCCCTGGGTACCCCCCGGGATCCCCGGGCACAGCTAGGTGCCCATGGGTATCCCCTGGTGCCCCCCCCCAGTGCCCAAGACATCCAGACAAACCCAGAGATACGGTTTCCCACCCCAAAATTTGGCCCGTATGCAAATTGGGCATGAATTTGAATGCCCCTCTAAGCCCAGCTGTTTGATTTGGCAACCCCCCACCCACCCCCCAACCCCCGGTGCCCGTAGCGTCGTATACCCTTACCCGGAGTCTCCTATGCCCCTCCCTAGAATGCCCCTATGCCCCTAGGCTACCCTGGCTTTTCCAACCCCATGGTAATGTATACATACATACAGAGGTTTGCATTTCCAGTTCTCTCTCTCTCTCTCTCTCTCTCTCTCTCTCTCTCTCTCTCTCTCTCTCTCTCTCTATATATATATATATATATATATATATATATATATATATATATATATATATATATATAAACAGCTTTTTGGAATCATACATTCCAATTCTGAATAACAGATTCCAGCAAGCATGCAAAGTAAATAGCTTTCTGGAATAATATACATTCCAACCCCGTCTGTCCATTCCTACTGCACGCCTCCATTCCTTTTTTGTCAATTCCTAAAGGTCTGAGAGGTGTAACAGGAGGAATAGAAAGGTTTGAAAGGTGTAACAGGAGGAACAGAAAGGTTTGAGAGGTGTAACAGGAGGAATAGAAAGGTTTGAGAGGTGTAACAGGAGGAATAGAAAGGTTTGAGAGGTGTAACAGGAGGAATAGAAAGGTTTGAGAGGTGTAACAGGAGGAATAGAAAGGATTGAAAGGTGTAACAGGAGGAATAGAAAGGTCTGAAAGGCATAACAGGAGGAATAGAAAGGTTTGAAAGGTGTAACAGGAGGAATAGAAAGGTTTGATTTAGCTGTAAAACAGCTTTTTCTTTCCATAAACAGCCAGATTTAGCTGTTAAACACCTCGTTCCTTCCCTGAACAGCCAGATTTAGCTGTTAAACAGCTTATTCCTTCCCTGAACAGCCAGATTTAGCTGTTAAACAGCTTATTCCTTCCCTGAACAGCCAGATTTAGCTGTTAAACAGCTTTTTCTTTCCCTGAACAGCCAGATTAAGCTGTTAAACAGCTTATTCCTTCCCCGAACAGCCAGATTTTTATATATAAATAATCGAGCCTTCCATTAAAATCTCGTTTTCTTTGAGCCGAGACACTTCGGTTCATCTATTTTATGATATTTAAGCCTATTTCCTCTCTGTTTCTGCTTCTCTTTCACTGTATCTGAGGTAAATCTATGTATGTGTGATCTATATAATCTATATAACTCCTATATAACGAATATATATCTATATATATCTGAATAAACCGATAAAATGATGGGGACTCGAATCTGCAATTTCTTTGCAGAAAAATTTAAATAAATCCAATAAAATCCTTCGTTTTTCTCATTCTCTCTTTTCTCTTCTCTATACCTGAGGTAAATCTATGTATATGTGATCTATATAATCTATATAAATCCTATATATATATCTATATATACCTAAATAAACCGTTAAAATACATAGACTCGAATCTTTACTTTGGTTTGCAAAAAGTTTGAAAAAATCGCAAATATTCACTAAAATTCTTCTTTTTCTCTCGGAATAAATTGACCAAACGCGTTCAAATGATTAAGTATTAATCTTTAATGATTAATATATTAATTTATCAACTCCCAAGTCGATATATTCGCGTAAAACTCGGCTAAACAGCGAGATGATATAAGTGGATGGATTCGTATTTTCAATTCTCATCAACTGTTAAGGCACTTTGGAAAGAAAGGAGGCTTATGTGATAGCTCATCCTTCCTATATAAACTCTATAAATGCCTATTGGACCTTCCTATAGGGTGGTACTGGTCCAAAGGTCCATGCCAGGCCTGTTAGTAACCACTTCTATACCATATCAGGCATCCTATACCCCTAATGGTACTTATAGTCCAGGAATTAGGGATTATTGAGCTGATATTTCTATATGAACTCTATAAATGCCTATTGGAGCTTCCTATTGGGTGGTACTGGTCCATAGGTCCATGCCAGACCTGTCAGTACCCTCTCTATACCATACCAGATACCCCATACCCTAATGGTACTTACCATCCAGGAATTCACCCTCTGCCTAACCTTGGAATTTGGTCAGGTTGAATCGATCCGAGCTAATTATCCAAAAACATCATCTTACCCATCAGTACCTTAAAGGGCCTATTGGCCGGACGGTACGTACCGCGTAGATTACAGAGCATCGCCTTGTCTCGTGTCGAGACTGCCGTTACGCTATGTTCTGTTCGAACGGCTATGTCCTAGGTCTCAACGCTCTAAGGTACTCACTGATTTGTAGCGAGCTCTCGTTACGCCGCGTTCCTTTCGAACGCAGGTCCCAAACGTACGTACGGACCTTCGGGTACGGTACTCGTTTCGATTCCACCTCGGCGAGCCTTTGTGCGACCCTCGCCTGAAGATGGCCGACCGAAAGGTTCTTCGAGCTTCTGACTCTTACTTACTGATGTTTCCTTGTCTGCGTTTCATCCAGTTTCCGGAGATTTCTGGAGGTATCCCCATTTCCAAGAGATTTATAACAGTACCTCTATTTCCGAGAGATTTTAATAGTACCTCTATTTCCGGGAGGTTTACAAAGGTACCTACATCTCCTGGAGATTTCTGAAAGTACCAGCAATTCTGAGAGATCCCTAAAGATAATTTAGGCATGTCGTTGCAAGTGTGGATGACTCGAGTATTTAGGAAATTATCCAATCAAACTGATTACATTAACCTAAGAAGTCAATTGGGGTCTCCGTCTCAGCACAAACATTAAAAACGGAACACTATACTCAATGATGGATCCCTCAAAAGTATAAAACACGACATGACCGAGTTAACCCTTTCGAGATATTTGGGGCGGCTAAAGATTTCGTCTGGGGCGAGTTAGAATCCAATCACTGATGGGTGCACTTACTTTCCTACTATAAGGCCAATCACGGTATGATTTGGAAGATGAGTTCCCCAATATCAAATTCCTGGACACCAGGAAGAGTCTGTTCTTGAGAATCGCCGTCCCACCCAGAGACGCGATTCTTCTTGCGACCGAAAAACTTGAGAGAGAAACTCTTAAACAAACTAGAAACTACAATAAGAAACTACGAATCTGACAGAAACTGAAACTCCGATCCTTCGTGACTGAAAAATAAATTCAAAATTCTTTACACGACACAACGCAACTGTCGAACGGCTTTCGATCGGATCCCCAAACTGACTTACTATCGTACTCCACCGTAGGACCCTTCCTTAGGGCCCTATCTGCTACAACCCCTTTCACTCCTTTTACTGGAATGACCTCATAGGTCCCAGAGTGCTGGGCCTTTGGCCTAAACTCTACATTCCAGCTATCCACCTCCTCACGCTCCCAAGGGACAATGAAACACCATTTTCTTTCTCATATATATATAATCATCCTTTGCTGGGACATCATCATATAGAGAAGAATTCGGCCGGCTTGCAACAGCCGGCCGACTGACCTCTGTTGAACACATATGACGGAAGAGAAGAAGAAGAAGAAGAAGAAGGAGTCAGGAGGTAGAGATAAAGGCATGGAGACAGAGAGAGAGAGAAGAGAGAGAGAGAGAGAGAGAGCAGATGACTGCGGCATAAACTTCCCCATGATTCGCTTGAGATATGTGACGACGATGGACTGCGAACGATAATGAATAATGACGACGATGATGAAGATGGAGGACGAAGATGATGGTCGTGATGAATTCCCTGATCCCAAACGTAAATATGGTTAGCGAGAGGGCCCTCCCTCCCTCTCCCAAAATACTGCGATGCAAATACAGGCAGTCCCCGTTTCACGGTGGGGTTCCGTTCCGACGCCGCGTCGTGAGCCGAAATATAATCGAACATCGTATGAAAAATGTACCTTTAATCCTTTGGGGGTCTTGAAAACGACGTAACCTACATTTTTATTGAGTTTTTCATCAAAAAACCTCCAAATTTTGACCATTCTGCCCATTCTGGAGCCATGGTTCTTCCTTCAGATCGGCATCTTATACCCAGAACACGCTTTGCAACTCGAGAAATAATTTTTGATGGATATATTTGAAGAGCGTCGTAAGCTCGGATCGTCGTAAGCCGAGCCCGTCGTAATCCGGGGACTGCCTGCACTCTGTACGGAAGAAGAAGAAGAAGAAGAAGGCTGAGAAAGAACGAGGCAAACGACAGGTCCTGCGAGATCGGACCAGCGAGTCGAAAAGGGACAAAGGGACTACTATCGACAGACGGTGGAATTGAGAGAGAGAGAGAGAGAGAGAGAGAGAGAGAGAGATGCAACAGCAGCAGCACCGGCTATTACCATTACTCCTCTCCCTCACGGTTACCCGGCCCGCGAAAGATGGGGGAAATAGTGTTTAGCACAGCGATTGCTATTCCGACCGTGACCGAAAGCCCCGATTACAGTGGACCCCCGCCTATTCGTGGTATTTTCCATAGAGAAATATTCACAGATTACTGTATTTTCATATTTTCATGACTAATAAGTGCACTCATTGTGATAAAACTATTAAAATACTCAGGTATAAGTGTTTTTAGAGGGGTTTTTGGTGTTTGAACTATCAAAAGTGGGCAGTTGTAAGCGTTTTTAGAGGGGTGTCGAGTACTTGTGGATTTTAGCTATTCCTGGGGGGTAGCGGTACGCATCCTAAGCGAATACCGGGGGCCGACTGTATACATATAAGTACCTCTAAATCTTCAGCTTATCACGGTTACAAACGGGGCAATAAAATCGACAAGCAGGAAATGACGGTCAACATTCTGTTTCAACTTTTGCGATTTCCGCGGCCACAGGGACCGCGAAACAAACCAAAGTCCTGCCGATTAACGTGGAATGTAAAACTGAAACATAACTAAAAATTCTCAGCTTTAAATGGATGGATGGTTTTGGAATCAACTAAGCAATCGGTTCCTCCCCAGTCGGTTCCAGCGGCGACGCGGAACACGAATGGACGACGTACGCGAAAGATTTGTTCCCGATTGTTTAAGAACCTTTCTTGCAAATTGCAGATCTGTAGACACGAAAGAAATTATTCTAAATGGAGAAATTAGGAACCGAGGCCTAACCAATCACCTTAGAGCTGGATTTCTGACGGAGGAAAATTACAATCGACGGGTGGGCCGTCTTTTCGCTTACACTTTCGTCCGGCGCGTCTCTCGGAAAATGGATGGAGACGAGTCGCACGTCTCGCTCGCGAGAGAGACGTGCGATGCCAGGACAATAAGACACTGCTGGGGATGCTGGGGAAAAGAGAGAGAGAGAGAGAGAGAGAGAGAGAGAGAGAGAGAGAGAGAGAGAGAGAGAGCGGGGTATAGACAGGATAGGCAGGGCGCTACTCAAGGACAACGCGAAGAAACTCCCCGAGGAGTTCCGCGGAAGTGACCAGGGGGCCGTCATATGTCCGTCAACACGTAATCATTAATGCTTTAATTATTATTATTATTATTCAGTAGTATTATTTATGTACTATTATTATCATACATTACCTTCTTCTTATATTACACAGCAGTCATACTCATCTAAGACTACCTTGTTTTCACTCATAAGCGTAATGGTATCACATAATTCAATGATTCTCAATGCAGTCAATGTGTGCAGGCTGGGGCGAGCGGGGATCGCGGCCCGGCAGAAGGACCGACGCGTCGAACGCAAACCGCAGGGGTATTTGAGAGTTAAAGACACGAGGGTTCCTCCCGTAACTGGGCCGTCGCGTGGCCTTCGTTCGACGTTGCTTCCGGATGAGTATTATCAAACCTCGACCGACTGAGCTGATAAAGTGCGTCACTGACTTACAGCCGGTTCGATCTTACGGCGCTAAGACGGCAAGAATGGGCATCAAGTTAACGGCACTTATGGCGCTGTAAATCGATGCAACATCGAGTTATGGCGCCATAAACACCATTAAAGGGAGAACCACCAACTTACGGCGGATATCAACTCAGCGCAGCGCTGGATTAGATCCCTGCCGTAAATCGAGGACCTCCTGTACCGTCAACATTGCCCCGTTCCCTCTGTAGCCAGTCTTCCGACGACGGTTAGTGATTTCGTCCGGGAAAGACCCGAACGTCTCCGGATCGACGGCGATCAAGATGATCGCGGATCCCTCCCCACCCCGGGCGGGATTTGTTTCTTTCTGCCGAGCACCGATCCGGCGCCCGCTCGCAGCCCTAGATGTGAGTGACTTGAGACCCTATCTGAAAATGACGATGAGGCCCTAAGGGCGGAAGAGAGGACCCGGAGGGAAGCCGCCATCTTCCGTCGCGTCCCCCGCCGGAACGGAGAAAGGATTCGGGGATGACTTCGCCCCCCGCCCAGACCTCTCCTCCCCCCCTCGAGAAATGAACGCGGCACTGCCGTCAATTGACCGGGTGCTATCCTTTCCCTCCTCCTCTGTCGCTATCGTCTCCGCTTGCTTCTCTCGGCCTCGCTGCGGGTAAAGAGGAGATTCCGCCATCAACTTTAGGACCCTTGGAGCCTACCTTCCCCATATCGGTCGCGGCAGTTTCCGCAGAATCAGGTCAGGCGACTATCACGGCGTGTCTGCCTGGCACTAAGCTGGTGGCGGCTTCCTACGTGACCTCTGAATGATATTTTTGCTTAAACAACGAAAGTAATCACCCCTCTTTAGTGTCTGGCCCCGGGAGAGATTACAACAGAAGAGAGTATGTTTTGCAAATGTGATTAAGTGGCACTTTGATCATTTAATACATTTTAATTTGAGAATTTACCAATTTGAAAAGACGGATAACGAATATTTCAAGCCAGGTTGGCGACGGCAACCGTCTGACCGAATGAAACACAGTGCCAAAACGCAACACGACCTAAGCATAAACCTTGTCGTACAACGTGAACAGATCTTCCCGTTGAAAAGGGCCGCTGGCTCGTGACCTATTCGTGGTCATTCAGCCGTAAGATGCCAACCGCAGGCGGCTCATCAGGTCATCTCCAAAGGTCACTCGAGAACCGATCTCCAACAAGCAAGCGTTCGTATCTTATTCCCCAGATCTAAGAGGTCACTCAAGAACCGACATCAGGCCGTTTCCAAAGGTCACTCAAGAATCTATCTCCAAGAAACAGGAGTTCATATCTTACTCCCCAGGTCGAAGACGCCGCTGGGGACGCCGAAAGCTCCTTGACGACAGCGACGCGCGATGGCTTTGGATGAGGTGACGATGGACGAAAAAAAAAAAAAAGTCGTGAAAAAAAAAAAAGGGGGACAAGAAATTGATGGCTTCTTCGACGATGATTCGTGAAATCTCTTGACCAACGATGATCTCGCTAGAGACGTAGCAGTACCACCTCTCCTCTGCTACTGAGGAAGGTGATTATTTTTTGGTCTGTTTGTGAAATGGTGGGTTGTTACAGAAGAACGCTTTTTTCTTTTTTGGCCGTACGACGGAAAAATCAAGAGGCTGTCTGGAACTGCGGTGAAACGGTCTTTATTCGTCTGAAACCAAAACCGTAATTACAAATGACACTTAGTCGACTGTAGTATGCAATAAATAGCAGCAAAAATACAACGAATATTCTGAAAATTCCTTTCTCATATACATACGTGCACGCATGCGTATATACATAAACGTATATATATATATATTTATATATATATATATATATATATATATATATATATATATATATATATATATATATATATATATATATATATATATTTAATGATTACAGTATTTATATTACATATGTACAGATCACGTAGTCCTAATATCTCTCTATTCGTGACTCCTGCGTCTTCAGAACGGCGCAGTTTCCGACGCGGCCTGGTCCGACCCGATCTGACGACAGCAAATAACTCGATATATATATGTATATATATATATTATAATCCAAAAGTGAATCTTGCATTTAAAGAGTATCTTCTCAGCCTAATTTGTACCCGCCAGACATAACACGAACAGCGTATTCTTCGACGACGTCTCTCGCTCCACGTTTCGCGAAGTGCCCACGGCAAGCTCGGCTTCAGACCGGACAGGCGGCAGTAGTTTGCGACGCCTAAAACCGACCGACCGATCGATCAATCAATAATCCGTCCCTCTGTGAGGTAAATGAACGACAGATGCTACTAAAGGCCTCGCGGGAGGCGGCAATCGAACGAGGACATCTCTTCCGAACTCGGTCGGCCCAAAACGCAGCGAGACGACGTAACGACTTGAGAAATGCCTTGAGGAGAGGGAAATGGGAGGTTTGGGTTGGGTGTGTGTGTGTGTGGGGGGAGGGTTTTGTTGGGGATTGAGGGAGGGTGGAGAAGATGGGAGGAGGGCGAGGGTAGGAATGAGGGGGATACTTTGAAGAGGACATAAAACAAGACCCTGATCAAACATCATTAAGGAGAATTCAGGTTATTTCTGCATGAACTTTGGCACCAAGATATATATATACTAATAATAATAATCATAATAATAATAATAATAATAATAATAATAACAATATAATAATGATAATTATTATTACAATAATAATAATAATAATGATAACAATAATATTAATAATCGCTAAATACACTTTGGCACAGTCAATCAAATATAAGATCAGCTTCCTAGCAAATATATAGATATATATGTACGCGTCTCTCGGCACCTGACACCCGTTCCGCCTCCCGAGGTCCTTCTGTCCGTTCGTGACACCTCTCACGACGCTGCCACCGACCTCGGAGGCGAACGCATCCATTTGTGACACCTCCACTGGCCTCGAAGGCTCACAATTTACACCGTCACACACTTCCCTTCATTGCGACGACAGTCAGTATTACTGTTCACTCATGAGTATCAATCCGTCGTTTTCCGAAAGCGTTACGTCGCGTCCTCGCGAACGCGTCGCGTTCCTCTCTGCGTGCTGCGGTCAACCCGTCCGTCGACTGCTCCGTAACTCCGTCACAACGCTCGTTCCTGTTTCTCCACCTTTCGGACTTCGCGCGTACGTTCCGCGAGTACTTTTCCAGTCGCACCTCAGTGAAGGGAGCGCGTGCCACGCCTCACGACAGTCACAGTCGCCGCGCCACTCGTGACAATCACAAAAACATTATGGAATGCTAAAGCACCAACATACACTCCCGTGATCAATTTTGTATATAAAAAGAAGAAGCCGGCAACGGCCTCTGGAATTGCAAATTTTGCCAAGCAGAGTTCGCGATACGACACCTCAACTTCCTTTTCCTTCTTCGACACACACCGTCTTGATTTGAACTACATGGATCCAGGTCGACTCTCCTTTTTGTACGATGAACTACGAGCCTTCGGTACAATGCTTTGTAAAAATGACAATGATAAAATACAATGACAGAATAATTCCTTACGATATTAAGTAGTTCGAGCGACGACGGTATTAATCGACACAAATGATGAACAATACTGCAATGATCAAGAACACATTCAAAGGCATCGACCGACTGCGTCCTCGCGTATAACACCGGCTTTCCGTCTCGCTTTCTCCTCTCCATCTCTCTCACGCCGCGAAGAGAGACGATCTCCGTCGCGACCCAGTTCGAACGCGTCCGACGCCCCGTATTGCTTCTGTCTCTCCCAGGTCCAACGACGACGGCGACTCCGCCGCCGTCAACTCCCTCGCTTCCTGACGCGTCCGAGGGCGCCGTCCCCGAGGGCCCGCCCTTAGCTCCTCTTCGAGGCGAACTCCCTCAGGATGTCTCGCGCCATGTTGATGTCGTTCCTCGTGATGACGAGGGCGCGGATGACGGCGTCCTGCGCGAACCCTTCCTGAGTCAGCGCGGCGAGGTAGTCCATGTGGAGGTTCTCGTACGCCGTGTGGGAGTCGTCGCCTTCCAGGCTCTCGCTGACGTTCATGCTGCGGGGAAGAGACGGAAGGAGGTCAGTCAGTGTCTCCGCTTACGACTAAACTTATTCTACACAGTACTTATGACTTAGGGAACTCCCGACTCACCTTAAGGATGTGGGGGTTCCTCAACTTCACTCTGCCTCGACATGCATCCTGTGAACTTAGGCTAGGTCCTAGAAAGCTTGGGACATACAGCATGCAAATCTTGACACGGAATTAAACGTAAAAGGTCCTAGACATGCATCAAACACCAAATTTACGAAGCACGAACAGCGTTTTCACGCACAGAAGCATCAATCGTGCACCAGCCTTGGTTCCGCGTACACATAAAACACCAGGTTTGTTATACAGGACGTAGAATCTGAATAGTTAAACTGAGACGAGGACCACTTCCTAATTCTTCCGAGAATCCAGTCTGTCTCAAATAAGGACTTCTTCATAAAAGCAAAGGGAGTTTGGTCAGTGTCAGAACAAGTCTCGGGTCATCGCCCGACACCCTGGGTCGAGGTCAAGGTCACGGAGGGAAGTCCCGACCGTCGCGTCCTGCGAGGGACGTCCTACGAGAGTCCTCGGAGGTCGAAACGGGAGGACGGGTCGAGGGAAGCAACCGGAGTTGCGACTTCTTAGCGGGTAAAACTTGTTTGCTTAAATCGAGCTGTAAGATCAATGTAGGGTCCTGTACATACAGTGTTGTATGTACATTGTATTGTGCTTTATGATGCAAAACATACAGTGTATTGTGTTTCAGGATGCAAAAACATACAGTGCAGTACACACAGTGTATTGTGTCTTATGATGCAAAAATTTACAGTACAGTACATACAGTGTGTATTGTGCTTTACGATGCAAAAATATACAGTACAGTGCATAGTATATTGTGTCTTATGATGCAAAAACATACAATACAGTACATACAGCACAGTAAATAAATAGCACTGTGCTTCAGGATGCAACACCATACCGCACTGTATTCACCTCATACCACACTATACTTAAAACAGGCATCACACTTCAAGGGGTCGTAACTAATGAGAAAATCACCTTTATCACTAAAATTACCATTAAATATTCACATCAATTCTCACCTTCTGTCGGCCGAGAGTGACTTTGTTATGGTGGGCGGCTGTGTCCCGGAGGGAGCCGGGAAGTTCGGCAGGTCCGAGTCCGTCGCAGACTTTCTGGCCGACATGGAACAGCCTGGAATGGAGACGGAGACGGAGGTGGTGGTCTGTCGTATATGGTTTCGAGAAGCATGATTGTGGCTAACTTTAACATTAAATGAAATTGAAACTACTGAGGAGGCTAGAGGGCTGCAATTTGGTATGTTTGATGATTGGAAGGTGGATGATTAACATACCAATTTGCAGCCCTCTAGCCTCCTCGGTAGTTTTTAAGATCTGAAGGCGGACAGAAAAAGTGTGGACAAGAAAGTGCGGACAGAATAAAGTGCAGAAAGGAAAAAGTGCGGACAGTTAGTCATTAAATCTACCAAAAATGTTGAAGTTTTCAAATCAAATCAACCAAATATCTTGAAATTTTCAAAATAAATCAACTAAATATCTTGAACTTCTAGACAAAAATCATCCTCTAGGAATCATCTCGGAATGCAACTGTGAGTCGTAACCAAATGCTTTGGAATCTAGGAATCATCTTGGAATGCAACTGAGTTGTAATCAAATGCTTTGGAATTTATGAATCATCTTGGAATGCAACTGAGTTGTAATCAAATGCTTTGGAATTTATGAATCATCTTGGAATGCAACTGAGTTGTAATCAAATGCTTTGGAACCTAGGAATCATCTTGGAATGCAACAGTGGTGGCCTCAGGCCAGCCTGAGGAGTGAAAGTGGGAACTCTGGGGAAGCAACCTGAAGAAGGAAGAAGAAGAAGAAGAAGAAGAAGAAGAAGAAGAGGACCTACTCGGAGGAGGCAACGTGGTGTTCTCGTAGGGCGGCTCCTCCTCGTGAATGTCCTCCAGCTCCCCCGCGTGGCTCGTCCCGCTCGGTCTCCTGTCCGCGGCCTCCCCCCCGTTACCGCTGCTGCTGCTACTGCAGGTGGAGCCCGAGGAGGAGGAGGAGGAGGAGGTAGACGACGTCACGGACGACGGAGAGGAGGGGGAGGGCGTCGTTGAGGGGGCGGATGGAGGAGGCATGAGAGACGCGGAAGAAGAAGATGAAGACGCCGCCGCAACGGAAGAAGACGACGACGTAGTCTGCTGTCCTCCTCCCCCGGGGAGGATGGTGCGCGGGCGAGGGGTGACCGCCGTGGAGGTAGCGGCAGCGGCAGGGGAAGAAGAGGTGACGGCGGCCTCCGGGGAGCCCCTGGTGAGGTGGTGGTGGTGGTGGTGATGCAGGTGGGGGAGAAGAGGGTCTTCGTCCTCCCCCTCCGCCGCCGTCGTCAGGACGGGCGTGTAGGTGATGACCGTGACGGGCGACGACGAGGCGGACACCGGCACGGGCGGAGCTGTGGTCGTCGGAGGCCCTCCCAGGGGCGACGTGACCTGGTGGTGATGCCTCTGGTGGTGGTGGAAGTGGTGTTGATGGTGATGATGATGGTGGTGGTGGTGACTCAGGTTCGGGCTGCTCGGGATGGGCAGGCTGACGGGGACGAGGGCGGGAGCAGATGGCGCCGGGAGAAAGGACACCGACACTGTCGAACATCCTCCTCCTACGTTGTAGTGCGAGGAGGAGGAGGAAGAGGAGGTAGCGGAGGAGGAGGAGGGGAAAGGCGGCGCTGAGGGTGTCGTCGTCGCGGGCGTCGGGGTGGTCGCGGGGGTGGAGGCGGGGGAGGAGGAGGACGACGACAGGGAGGGGTTGGAACCCGAGGGCCTCATGAGTTTGATGGTCGTCCGAGGGACAATGTGGGGCACCGAGATCGGCCGGTGCCTCAGGGGCGAGGGGGTGGTGCCCCCTGTCTTCCTCATGCCTGGGGGGACGTCTTTGTTCGGACCTGTGAAGTAGAGAAGCTCCTTAAGTAACTGAGTTTCTTAAGTAACAAAGACACTATATAACAACCTGTAGAAGGTGACAGAGTCGAGGCAGGAGGAACACTCACCCGCAGTTGTGGCTTCCACAGTTTGGTTGTTGGGATCGAGGGCGACGATGGTTATCGTCCTGGGCGGGGACGTCGGCGTGGGCGTCGTCGCCTCCACATTGGTGGTGGAGGAGGAGGCGGAAGAAGAAGGTGGAGGGGGAGGTAGAGGCGCGGCAGCGGAGGAAGAAGGAGAAGTCGTGGTGGTTGAAGTAGAAGTGGCAGTCGGGGCAGCGACGCTGGACGATGCCCCCGCCGCCGCCACCGCCGCTAGCGTTCTGGGCGGCGCTAGGGGCGTCGTTGCCGAGGAGGAGTCTCCCCCTCCTCCGCCCCCGTCGTCCTCCGCCGCCGCCGCTGCGTCCGTGACGTCGATCCTGCGGAGGAGGAGAAGTGAGTGGATGATATTTGGCGACGTCTCTCTCAGACTTTCTGACATTCAAAGTCTCTCACAGACTTTCTCAGACATTCAAAGTCTCTCTCAGACTTTCTCAGACATTCAAAGTCTCTCTCAGACTTTCTCAGACATTCAAAGTCTCTCTCAGACTTTCTCAGACATTCAAAGTCTCCCTCAGACTTTCTCAGACATTCAAAGTCTTCCTCAGACATTCTCAGACATTCAAAGTCTCTCTCAGACTTTCTCAGACATTCAAAGTCTCTCACAGACTTTCTCAGACATTCAAAGTCTCTCTCAGACTTTCTCAGACATTCAAAGTCTCTCACAGACTTTCTCAGACATTCAAAGTCTTCTTCAGACATTCTCAGACATTCAAAGTCTCTCTCAGACTTTCTCAGACATTCAAAGCCTCTCTCAGACTTTCTCAGACATTCAAAGTCTCCCTCAGACTTTCTCAGACATTCAAAGTCTCTCACAGACTTTCTCAGACCTTCTCCCACCCACCTGTGGACCGTGGCGGGCGTGGAAGGCGGGCTGGGCGCCGGGCTGGCCTTCCTAGGGGGCACCGGCGGGGGTGGTATGGCATCGTCCCTCCGGCAGGCCCTTGGGGACGCCCCTGGGGACATCAGCGGACTCCGCGACCCCTGTGGGTGAGATCAAGGGCGTGGGTGGGTGGTCCTGAATCATCGTCATCATCAATGGTGTGCAGAGAGAGAGAGAGAGAGAGAGAGAGAGAGAGAGAGAGAGAGAGAGAGAGATTGAAGGGGAGTAAGAGAGAGAGATTGAGGGAGAAAGTGAGAGAGAGAGATATTGAGGAAGATTGAATGGAGAGAGAGAGAGAGGAGAGAGAGAGAGAGAGAGAGAGAGAGAGAGAGAGAGAGAGAGAGAGAGAGAGTGGAATTATTACCAAGAATAAAAGGTAAAAGCAACAAAATGAATGAGAGAGAGAGAGAGAGAGAGAGAGAGAGAGAGAGAGAGAGGAGAGGACAACAATACTAACACAAAAGAGGCAGGCAATTCTGACGTAGTAATTACGACACAGCTGCAGCGGAGATCGGAGAAAGCCGGCGGACTCACTTACCTGCTCACAGCTACGAAGGCCCGTCTGGTCGCTCCTTGTGTACGGCGCGTTTTCGGAAGCAAGCGTGTCCGGAATCAATTCGGGAATTGTCATTCTCTCTCTCTCTCTCTGTCCAGCTAATTCTATTATCTCTCTCTCTCTCTCTCTCTCTTTCTCTCTCTGTCTGTCCATCTATTTCTATCATCTATCAATCTCTCTCTCTCTCTCTCTCTCACGCTATCTGCAGTATCTATATATATATATCTCTCTCTCTCTAATTGTCAGTTTGTTTCATTCTCTCTCTCTCTCTCTCTCTCTCTCTCTCTCTCTCTCTCTCTCTCTCTCTCTCACTATCTGCAGTATCTATATATATATCTCTCTCTCTTTAATTGTCACTCTCTGTCTCTGTCATTCTCTCTCTCTCTCTCTCTCTCTCTCTCTCTCTCTCTCTCTCTCTCTCTCTCTCTCTCTCTCTCTCGTCAAGTCCCAAAGGCAGGACGTCCGGCCCCCATAAGCTGTCTCAAGCCAAGCACACAGCGGACAAACCACACACTTACCAAGTCCTTTTCCGCACGCCCTACAGAAGGTGATGTGGGAGGAGGGAGGGGAGGGGGAGGAGGGGGAGGAGGAAGAGGAGGAAGAGGGGGAGAGGGACGACCTCCGGGAGGCCCTTCCGCTCGACCCAGCAGGCCGACGTTTGGCTTCTCGGGAACCTTGGGCTTGGCGCCTCTCGTCTGGTGGTGGTGGTGGTCCGGAGACGTCTTCTTCTTCGGGGTGGGGGCGGTGCTGTCTGCGGCGACGGAGGAGGAGGAGGAGGAGGAGGGTGGCAGCAGCAGCGGCGGCGGCGGCGTCCCGTAGCTGTCGAATCGCTCCGGCAAGGGCGGCGGACGCAGCTCGCAGTAGTCGTTGTCGTCTTTCGCCGCGGGGCGGAACGTGCCGTAGTCGTCGTCACCCTCCTCCTCCTCCGGTTGTTCTCGTTCCTCGCCGTCGCCGTCCCAACCGAAGCGAGGGGGCGGGGGGATGCTTGGCGGGGGGTTGCCGCAGGCCTCCGTCTCTTCTTCTCCGCTTCCGCTGTCCGCCGCCATCTGCACGTAATCCGATTCTCCTCCAGGTGCGGGAGGAGGAGGAGGGTGGCCGGAGCTCATCGCCAGATAGGCGTTCTCTTCCTTCCCGTCCCTCGAAGACGGAGGCGTCGACGCGGCGCCCGACCGGTTCTGCTGCTGCTGCTGCTGCTGCTGCTGTTCCCTCAGCCCCGAACGCTGGACCGGGACGGGCGGAGCGTCGTGGGACGGAGGCAGGAGAGGAGGAGAGGACAGTGGGAGAGGCGGGGGAGGGGGAGAAGGAGGAAGAGGGGGTGGCGAAGGAGAATAGCCGCCTCCACCTCCTCCTCCTCGGCGACTACTAAAGGGCGGAGACGGAGGCGTGGGAGGGAGGGGCCTGGCGGAGGCGTGCCTGTGCGACTTCGGAGGCAGAGTGGGAGGTCTCCGTCGGGTCGCGCCTAGGCTAGATTTTTTACCTGGACCTTCGTTGTCGTGGCCGCTCGCAGGCCAGGGAGGAAGAGGAGGAGTAGGAGGCGAGGCCTCCGCATGCATCGCCGTCGCCGTCGCCGTCCCGGGCCCCTGGGCCGACGACTCGCCCCTGCTAATTTTAGCGGGCCCATTCTGGAATTAAGCAACCACCGGGTGAATGAAAGCCGCGCGCATGCGTCGGGAACGCCTGCGGGAATGACGACGGCCGTTCCGTGCTTGGCGGAGTAGACAGAGAGGAACGAGGCCGCAGGGCCATCGCTTTAGGGGGCGCCTCACTGACAACGCGTTCGAACGTACTCACTTCCGCAGCTCGCGGATTCGAACTTACTCAAGTCGCTCTCCTACGCAGCCAAGCACGGAAGGGCCGGTCGACACAGCATGCAGTTTCACAGACCACACAGAACATATGAGTATGCAATCTAATAACATTAGTACTGAAACCAGACACTTATAGTAGCATTAAGTAACTATACAAGACACTTATAATACAGCTTTTAAAACGACTACGTAACCATACAAAAACATCCACAGAAACCATTATCAAACAACAGCAGCGTAACTCAATTAGTTTTCTTAAAAGTATTCAAAACGGCAAAACAAAGTTCAGTAGCACCTCAGTTTAACAGACACTCTTTCGGCTCTGGATTTCTGATAAGCAACGAAGTCTGTTCAGGAACGCAGACCCTAAATGTCACTTTACGCTTTAAATTCATCGTCCAAAGTGGTACCGTCAACGGCCTTGATAATCTGAGGCGTTACTGGACGCACATGCAACATGCAACTAGAAAGGTTCATTCGTCATCATCGTGCGCAGAAGGCGACAGCGACGGATCGCCGTCGTGGCTTCTCGAGGCAAAACGAGCGCGGAGAAGATGGCAAGCGGTTATTACAAGCAGTTTTGCAAAGCAGCGTAGCATAGCGGTGTATCTCAGCAAGCAGATCGCCTTGCCTGGCCGCGTACGGAACGCGTGTACGGCTGAGGAAGCGGCTGACGACTTACCGGATGCTGGACGGGGGTCTTCGAGGGTTAAAACGAGGGCTCGTCTGTCTCGTTACGATTCTTACCGAATGCAGAACGAGGGTCTTCGCGGGTTAAAACTGGGGGGTGCTCTGTCTGTCTCTCTCGTTACGATTCGGCGCGGCAGAGCGATATTCCTCGTTCGAGCGGGTGTCGGCCTTCTCTGACGTCTCGAGGTTCAGAAGAGGCTTTCAGCCCCTCGAGAGCGACAGAGAAGATGGAGAAGCTGGACAGCGAAGTGGAAAGCTAGAACAGACTCATTCGCAATGGGGGTTTTACGCTTTGGTCAGAGACGCTGCCTTTAGATCGTCCTGTCCCGTTCTCCTTACTTGACCGGACCGTTTCGGTGCGTTCTGCATCATCTTCTGAAGATGAATATGATGACAGAGAGAGAGAGAGAGAGAGAGAGAGAGAGAAGAGAGAGAGAGAATAACAGCATACCAAGAACTACAACATTAGTAAAAGCAACTTGTACATATCCATGCTATATTAATCTCAAGCAAGAAAGTGGAACGGGGCGGTTTGGACAAGGAGTGAAAATGGGAGAAAAGAGGCTGTGAAAGGAAGTTTTAGTATCGGTAGGGGGGTTAAATTTCACGACTGTCCGACAAGGTTTACGAAGGCACCGCTCCACAATACGAACCGTACCATTCTCCGTGATAAATACCGTACCATAACTGTACCATTACTCGAGACGTGTACTGTACCTATGTCACACGCACTGCGCGATTATCTACAGAACGTACCGACGTACAATTGACTGAATTGAATGTAGAATTATAGGCCAAAGGCCAGGCACTAAGGGACTTACGAGGTCATTCAGCGCTGAAATGGAAATCGAGAGTAGGTTTGAAAGGTGTAAGAGAAGGAAAAACCACGAATCAATTGTTAGGAGAGGATGGAAAGGGAATATGAAAGGGGGTACAGTAAAAGAAGTCCTCCCAGGCTTCAACTGTTTGCCTCCAGAGCGGACGAAGCTTCGGAATCCAGAAGCACGACAAAACAATCTTTCGCGTTTCGGAAAGTGGGAATCGGAGTCGACGCTTTCGCCGTCAAGATTAAAACGCTCTTTCGTCCTCGAATACGACAACCGCGCGCGCGTCCGTTCGTTAACCGGCTTTGAGACGCTGCAAAGGAAAATAGAAAAAGAACAAAAATGAAAACAAGTATAACACAAGACGGGGGCGGAGGGGGAAATCCCCCCCCGCCGAACGCAACAGAAACAAACAAGCCAAAAATGAGGGAACACAAATGACACAGCTTCGATATTTAATACTTTATTTCTTTCATCTGCATCTTTATTGAATATAAATTATAAATTTAATTACAAGTAAATAATAATAATAATAATAATAATAATAATAATAATAATAATAATAATAATAATTATAAATTATATACATCTCTAACTAAGAATCACTTTGGGCGTACCTTTCTTTCTTTTTTTTTTGTCACCTCAGGGCCCCAAAATGCTTGCTTGCTTGCGGTAATATCCAGAGATTAACAGGGGGGGGAGGGAGGGAGGGAGCGGGTGGGGAAAGAGGAGGAAGCAGGTCATGAGGGGGGGAGGGGGGGAACTCTGACCCCCCCACAACGCCCCGGGAACAAGAATGACAGACGAGAGGGCCTTCTCGAACAAGGGGGACTTGCGTACACGAACTTGGGACTGACTGTAAGTCTGACGGGGAACTGACCGGCTGGAAAATGCTTTCTTGGACTGAAAACTGATTCGGCCGCCCGTCCATAAATAAAGAGCCCCAACGAGGCGCTGGCATATACCCAGAGGCCTGATACAAGAGCCCACCGATCGTTAAACCCCTTAGCAGGCCAAACAAACGGCCCTATCATACAAAACTGTCGCCCAACAATCGCAGACCAATCTGGCAAGATATCGAAGCCAACGGGACAACTAACGTCACGTATTCTGAACCCTTAGTGCATCCTAAGGGCGCACTCGCATCCTAAAGAACAGACACGAACGATACTGGATCAGACGAGGCAATGACTTGGGAAGTAGCGTACCGTACGATGCATAAGATCTGATCCAGCCTCCTACAGGCACTTTTCACCTATTCTCTAAGGTCCCTTTGCATTTTTAGCTCTTCAACTCCTCGGCATTAATGCACAGACTCTCCCAACAAACAGAAAAAGTTTAAGAAGTTAATTCCGGCCTTCCTTTGAAAACTAGCAAGACTGCCGCCCTCATGGGAGAGCATGAGGGGGAGGAGTTAGAGACGGAAATTCAGGGGAAAACTGGAGAGGAATATAAAAGGAATACTGGAATGAATCAAGTTCCCTGTACGGCAGGAATCGAAGCACTAACCAATTAATTCTTGCTCGACAACCTGGCTATACAAACCAGCTATCCACACGCGCATATATACACACACAAACACAGGCCCTATTTGTATAGATAGCTCGCACTCACAGCCTTTTAAACTCGAACCTAACATATGTTCGTCCGTTCTGAATCATCGTAAAGAAGATATGGATGCCTCTTTATACCTTACGATACGTGACGGAATGTCGCACGCTACGGAATCGTTCAAAATCATACAAATCAGAAGCCTTTATTCGTTATGGAATCGTTCAAAATCATACAAATCAGAAGCCTTTATTCGTTAGTTTTGTGATTTTCCTTCTACCTGTGACGTGCCTTCATCCAGTTTGGAAATCTGACTTGACAACGTTTCATGGACTGAGCGAAAGCACTGACTATTCGAACGTCTAACGAGGACGAGTGTCGGAACATTCAGCTCTCCCACGACCTAACCCAAACATGTTTTTAATAATAAAAATCTAATTTAATTCCGTACATCGCAATTCTTTCAAGAGTTACGTAATTCATCTTGAAGAACTCGGCAGGTTGGCTCTCCTCGAGTGCTTTCGAAGTCGATTTTCAAAGTCTGCAGAAAAGTGCGCGTGAGAAAGACGCTTAATGGTCATGCGAAAGATTTTTGACGGCCAAGGAGACTTGAGAGATGTTAGATACAGATGCGGAAGGGCAGCAGTGCAAAGATGACAGCCACGAAATCATGGACCTACGAAGACCAGGATAGCAAAGCCACGGTAACTGAACTTGGCCCACGCAGGACCCCCGCCTACGAAAGTAGCCGTTTGGAGGAACAACAAAGATGAAGCGTCAGAAGGTGTATCCACTATGACTAGATAAAATGTAGCCGCCCCTGGGAGCATGTACCGCCACCTGAGACCAATCACCCTAAGATAACTGCCGATTTTCTCGAGGTCTCCGTCGCATACGAAGAGGCCCTCGAAAGATGGACGACGCCCGGAGGCTGGAGAATGGACCGAGATCTCTCGGAATGGATGGTCAAGTGACAAGAGAGGAACAGCTACTGAGAAAAGTTAGTACGTCAGTAGAAGGATTACGAAGACCTCTACGAAGGCCCAGAGAATCGTCAAAGAGGGGCGCTGACGAAGGCGTACCGCCCGACTTGGATTGAGGCAGATGTCTTAAACATACGGGAGTAGACAGGACTCCCTGGCTAAATGAAACTGATTAAACACAAGTGATTTAGTCTCGTCTATGAGTCAGTCGCACTTTTTCAGCAAAGGGACGTCCAATGGCCAAGCCGTTAAGCTCAGATGTTACAAGAAAATAATAAAAGTCAAATAAATGAGAAATCGTCTAGAAACTCGGGCATCCGCAATTAACCCAGTTACCGAGTCGACAAGGAACCGTAACCTATCGGATGCAAATCCTTCTAATAACTGCCGAACTTCTGGACCAAGCCTGCGACAGGCAGCCTGCTAAAGACGTCACAAAACCAACTAGACTCAACTCCACTGCAGATCTGGTGTAACCAAGGACAGAGTCGGCCCTCTGTGTGCAAGTCCGTCGGCCATCACAAAAACGTAACAGAGAAATAATTCACGAAAACTTGAAAACATGAAAAACAAGGCTACCAATGCGTCAACATCTGGAAAGCCCGATTTTGGGGACGTGACTCGAGAAGTCGGGGTACGAAAGATTCTGCGACTTGCTGGCCCTCGAGTCAGTCTTAAGCCCACTGGGGTTCGTCAGTAAGGGCGTGACGATCTTACGAAAGATATAGGTGCACACTGACAGGTTCTGTAAATGAAATGGATATTTAAAACCCTAGAAATGAGCAAAAAATAGGCAGGAATGCAACAAATGGCAACGACGATAATATGAACAGCAAAACCTTCAGACTTTTTCAATTCATCCCGGCTGCTTTAGCTAGGCCTTTTGTGAGTCTAGACTTTCAATCACGATTCTATTCCGCTTCTATTTCGTGCGTATCAAAGTTCCTGCAGATTCTATTCTTCGATGACGAAAAAGACTGCTCGGAGAGCCAATACAGGCAGGCAGGGCGATTTCAAATCGAAGACTGACCCACAGCGCAAACTTCCCCGTCAAACATCACGAGAGGTTTTCAAAACTCCCGTTCGGTCTCTTCCGCCGACTTTACTGCAAAGGACGGATCGAGGAAGCCATCAACTCCCGTCATTTACTTTTCAGTCCATTCCTCGTATCAACTTTCTCAACCATTATTCACGAACAAACCGTTTGCATATGAACAGGACTAAGTGGTCGTGTTATACGACAGCACATTTTAAGAATAAAAATCTCACGCCTTGAGAATTATCGTCACAGGTAAAGGAAGGACGACAATGGCGGAGACTTGAAGAAAGGGGAAAATTTAAATGAAAAGATTAACAATTACGACGCAAAATAAACGAGCCACAGAGTTAAGGAAATGATGAACAAAACATAGAGAGATTTTAAGTCTATGAAATTCATGAAAAACTTTTTTAACTTCCGGAGAAAATGACCCCAGAAAGTCGCAAGTTTGCATACAGTATATATGGAAGACCTTAAAACGGTTTGATCGCTTGGTTCAAACGTGTTTTAGCTTTCAAACTGACTCGCGTATCTTTGGGGGGACTGTTTGACAAAGGTGGCAAATGTCTGAAAACGTCAGTAACCCTTGCTGTGTCGTCCAAAAAATGTTTGAACGCTGAATAAAACCTTTAAATTTCTAACGTTTCTAAAAGCTGAAGACCGGAGAAAGATACTTCAGAACGTTGAATGACCTGCAAGTGTCTAAGTGTCTTTAAATCGAATACTGTACAGCTAAGGTAATCTCTACTGTTTACGTAATCGACGCGCGTTCAAGGGACGTGTAGTGCCTGTGTGCGGATGGTTCCCGAACAAGCGTAGGTTTGAAGAAGCCGAGAGAACATTCTGTACACGACAACGACCTGTTAATATTCAATGGTACACAGTATCTACTTCTACGTCTCATTCCTAAGAGGGTTTTAATTCAAGCTGGAGATGTGACGATAACAATCGGCTCCCGGCAACTGCAAGGTTTTTTGAGGCAGGATCGAATGTACGAACACAATCGTCGACCACGTCCTTCTCTTGCAAGATAGTCTAAGTCCTTTACGCTGAGTTTTGCAACGTTCGTGATAAATGAAAAACTGATTGCTGAGAACGTCTTTTGGCGCTCGAGCAAACCTTTCGACGCCGGGAGCCGACTGCGCCTCGTCTTGCGGCATTTTTACCAAACAGCGAGCCATAAAGAGCGGTAAAACTTTACTCCTTCGGTTAAACGTTGGTTGACGAAAGAAGTTCCAAGATTAAGTCTTTCTCAAGTTATCTGTTACTGATTCTACCGGGAGAATATCCCCCACCGTGACAACGTGCAAAGCCAAAGTGAGTAAAGTCTTACGCCAGGGATTAATACGGAAACTACACCGCACCCTAGCGGAGCGGCCCAGCCAGGATTCGGGTCTCCCCGGGTCTCAAAGAACGCCCGGCTGCAGACCGAGTCCGGGCCGGGCACCCACGAGACCCGGGGCGCCGAACGCACGTCCGGGCCGCTCCGAAGGCTGCGAGGAAGACGCGACAGCACCTCACGTGGCTTTAGGCAGAGACCGGGGCTGTCAGCGGGCGTTAGAAGCAAAGAGAAAAAACTGCGCGGGCGAAGTATTAAGGCACCACCACTCGTACAACAGGAGAGGGCTTCAAACAAAAGGGGAGAGGAGAGAAAGAGAGAGAACGTTGCTTACCGCAGACTGGCTTCTGGAAGAGCATTGCAGCGTCTGAGAGGTACTGGTGGGAGGAGGAATAGGCGGAAGGAGAGGGAGAGGGGGAGCGAGAGAGGGCTCAGCTACGACCACCGCATAGCACAGCATCTTCAGCGCGCAGGAGAGCGAGAGGGGGTGGATACGTGAGACCATCAATAACTAGACATTTAAAAGCGCCGCCATAGGCTGTGGTAAAATTAAACAACAGACATGAAAAATAAAGAGAAAATCACCTCGCTCACACAACTTTCGCTCCTCCCTAACTACACTGCGAGGCTTGGGGTTCCCGCGAAAGCCCGCGAGTCACTTGCCCGGGGACGTAAAAGGGCCTTGAGCCGCCATTCTTGACGCGGAGTCTGAAGGAAGCACATTCACAAGAGGGGTCACACGCTCCTACTTTACAACATTCGTTAGCTGGTATCGTCACATTGTGCCGGGGTGTCTGAAGGAAGTTCATTCACAAGCAAAAGGGGTCACATATTTTCAACTGGGGTATCTCTGCACACTGGGGTCGTGACCTCCACATTCAAAAGAAGCTACGACCTGACACCAACGATCTCTCTGCATCCACGCAGACGCACGGTCATTTGCGACGCCTCGTACCTAACGAGAGGCCCTCTTTGATGCCGTAAAACATCTAAAACATGCTAAACTGCAATTAAGATATAATACTTTAAATGTAAATCTCCCTGCTTTCAATACCTACCCCTCAACGAGTCTACTCTAGCCTAGAATAATCACGACAACTACAGTCTTTTACAGTCTTTCACGGCAGAGAGACTTCGCCGTACCAGCGTCTGGAAGACACCACAAGATTACTACACAGCACTGACGCAGGACGGCGAAGAGTCTTCGTACCCGAAAGGCCGTAACGATGAGTTTAACCAGACTGCCACGATAAAAACCCGTTTGGAAAAAGCAAAGCCAACGTCCTTGGCTGGCAACTTACTCGATTCGGTACGTCTGCGCTTCTGGACAAGGCGTCCAAGACGTTAGAGTAAAAAATATACAAAGATCAGTTATGCCGACACGATACGATGTTCGTAGTGCCTGTAATCCTTCAACGTACGCGATATCTAAGGTCAGAGAATCATTAGGGAAAAACGTCATCCGATTTTACTCTCTACAAAGAATTTCGTTCCCGTTTCCACCTAAGAATATGTACGTGCCCTCATTTTCGACAAGCCTAGAAGGACGGTGGATTGGTAAGCGTCTTCCTGTAAAAACGCAGGCTGTACAGTCTACAGAATGCCTGTACTTTTATATAGTTTGAGGATGCCCTATACTAATGCCCAACATCGTTCAGCCTTCGGCAAGAAACACTCCTTAACGTGAAATAGGACGTCCCAGTGCTTTTCAGTCTTGTAAGGTCATTCAAACTCATCTGAGGTCAAGAAGGGATTGTCGATTGAAGTACCAGTCAGTCTTGCAAGAGGGGGCACTTAACCGACTCGCTCCGTCTCGGACGAGGTCGTCTGCTTTCGTAAGAGTCATTCGCACTCACATACGGGTCATCTGGTCGAACGGAACGGCGGGAAGTCTTTCGGCAAAAGCGACATACGCTAAGAGAGCGGACCCCTGCCTATTTGTGTTTCGGATTCGCGGACTTTTCTGTGGAACGCATATACACATTATTCGTGGAAAATTCGTGGTATTTTTCACTGAGCAACATTCATTAATTACTGTATTTTCATATAATTTTCAAGACTACATGCAATTTTCCTGATAAAACTGTTCAAATATTCAGGTAGAAGATTTTTTGAGTTTTTTTTTGGTGTTTGAACAATTAAAATACTCAGATATAAACATCATTAGAGGTTTTTTTGTGCTTGAATTAAAATACTCATATAAACATTTTTTGAAGGTTTTTTGGTGTCTAAACTATCAAAATAGGCAGTTAAAGGCATTTTTAGAGGGGGTTTTAAGTATCCGCAGATTTTTGCTAACGTTTGGGGTCGACTGTACCCTCTAATACACAAGATACACTCTAGTACACCCTAATGCAGGCATCATACACTCACATACAAGCTACACAGCTAATCCTTTACCACAACACAGCATGAACAATTATAAAACATCAAAAAGTACTGAGAATTGTAAAAAAAAAAAAAGATGAAGCTACCAAAATAAGATTACCAAAATAACTTTACAATTAAAATCAATTAAGAAAATAAATAATTACAAATTTCTGTAAGAAAAACAATGCTTTAACTTTGGAATTAAGAATTAAAAAACAAAACATGAGAATGTGAAGTTTTTGCATGTTACTGAGAGGGAAAGAGAGAGAGAGAGAGAGAGATAGCGCAAACCACTCCGATAAAAGCCTAAAAGGGGTCATGGGGTGGGTCACGTGACGGGATGGGTTGTACGTCCTCCTTCGTTCTCGTAGGGGGGCGGGCAGGCGGGCGGGCACCAATCATGCAAGTAGGGGCAGACAAAAATAAAAAGGGGTGGCGGGCATCTCGACGGGGCACCAGACGCCCCACGAGACGCGAGGCAAAAGAACGGTCGGGGAGACAAAAGGTCCTCTCCTCTGTCATGGCCTCCTCCTCCTCCTCCTCCTTCAGGAGAGGGGGGAAAGAGAAAGTATACGTTTTCGGGGAAGGGGGGAGGGGGAACAGGGGGAGTACAAGGCTGGGGAGGTAATCACAGAGTATATTCATCCTCCGAGGTGTCACAGCAACGCTCACGACAAAGAACAACAACGAACAACAACAGACGCAAGGGCCAATCAGGTATGATATGTTGCAGGCAGCACAATGCAGGGGTTCCAAGGGATTTTTTTTTTTTTTTTTTCTCTTTTCACAGGCAATAACCAATGAGGATTCAGGCACACGATGCACGGCTTCCTACTGGTCAACGCAACGGGATCGATCACCAACCAGGAAGCGGGCAAGGCTTGCTCGGCCTCCGGTTGGCCGCTTGGACGCGGCTTCCGGCCGGCGGCCGTCCGCGCGAACAAGCCGGCCAACGAGGGCTGAAGGCATGGGATGCAGGGGGCGGGGCTTCCTATTGGCCACTTGTGAGTTGTAAGCTGAGGCTGACCAATAGCAAGCTACAATGTAGAGAGTCAATCCATCAATACCTCATCCTCCTCTTCCATGTCTATCAGTTGGCCGCTGGGTAACGAGTGGGTTCTGTGCTGCTTGTGGGGGTCGAAGGGGTCCACGATGATCGACTCCGTCCCCTTGATCTCCGCCCGGCAGAACGGGCAGCCCTGCCCTTCCGAGTCCTGCGGAGAGACAGAGGAACGGCGTCAGTTGGGGACGTCGGTTACAGAATCTTACAAACTATATACTTTATTCCTCAAGATAAAACTCTCTCGCTACTCATCTAGGGGTACAACATAAGTCTCTCTCTCTCTCTCTCTCTCTCTCTCTCTCTCTCTCTCTCTCTCACTCACCTGCCACAGAGTTAGACACGGCGTGCACAGCAGGTGTCCGCAAGGCTCTATCCTTATGTCCTTGTCATTTTCTGCGCAGATTTTACACAGCTGGAACGTGGACCCCATCTCGCAGTACAGTTCGTACTGTTCCTGCGTTACCTGGAAGACGGGAGGAAGGAAATTAGCGACTCGGTTATAAGAAGCGGAGGCCTTAAATACTAACCGACCCTTTGATGTTCCTAGAACAGTTCGTAAGAGCTGAGTTGGCTTGCAGTAACCTTTCTCTCACGACAATTTGATCCTCGTACATAATACATTTTCGTCATTCAGAAGATGAAACCTATTCATGTGGAACAAGGCCACTAAATGGGTCACTGACTTCAAACTTAAGCTTCCAAAGAATATTCAGGTGTTCATTAAGAGGACGAAGAGGAAGTAAGGGGAAATACAGAGAGATCTCACTTATCAAAAAAGAAAAAATAAATGAATATATTGATAAATCGATAAAAATGTATTCAAATGCGAGGAGAATAGTACAGATCCCTTCTTGAACTGCTGAAGTTCCGATTGCACGGTATCCCCAGTAGGGAGGCCGTTCCAGAGTCCAACAGTGCATTATGGGAGATTGAAGACCGAAGTACCTGCTTTCGTCGTCGGCAGGAACATTCGGTCGAGAAGAAGTCGATTTGCAACGGGCAACAGACGCTTAATATTTAGAAACAAGCCTGAGAGGGATTTTGGTACAATCATTGCAGGTCCAGATCTATAATGTAGGACACAATTTGCAATTGAATGCATTTCATGTTATTGAAAGAAATGATAATATTCTCCTCACATATGAATAGATTCTACACCTCCAGAAATAAGTTTCGTTCTTCCTTCTTTCATAAATGTAATCAACTTTCTTTTGGGGTATGACAATTGTTGGGAGAGGTTTGAGGAAAGGACGACGTAAGAGAACATGAACAGAGCTACAGTAAAAGAAACGGAAAGACACCTACTTTAATGTGGTCTTCCGGAGTCGCCTGCACCACCGACGTCAAATCGGGATTGAGGTTCCGCCCGTCTGGATACAGGTAGCTGGAAGGACGAGGAGAGGCGTTAGCGAAAAACAGCGTTATCGAGTACGCATATCATCGTAACTGTTAATATCATCATTCGTAAAGGACGTGCATTCGAGACAAACTTACCAAGCAGGGCGACATAAACTATTTCCGAAACATCGGGACTTCAAACTCACACACACAAACTTACGGGCCTTCCTCACGTCTCGGCTAGGTCGCCGTGGTGGGTTCTCGACGCGCTACTTTTCCTAGACGAGACGTCTTTTGCTCGCTAACGGCTTAAAATGAACGATGAATGTCAAATGGAGTTTGGTATAGGCTCGCAATACGGAATTACTTTTAGTTTAAAATGACAATGCAGTTTCTTTTCCAGATTCAAGGGGACAATTGGAAGAGGAAAGACTTAAACTATTCATTACAAATAAATAGTTCTATGCCATGAGTTCTTGCCCTCAATTTTTGGGGCGCTGGACAAAAAAGATTGGGCCTTTGGAAAGACATTAGATCCTATTTACTAAATCACAAAACCCTTGTCCAAAAGTTAACCAACTGGATACCCCAAAAATATCTAGAATTCAGGCAAAATCTTCCAAAGGTTACTCTCCAATAATGATGGCTGAAAGTCAGACAATCGCATAATATACTAAAAATGGAAACCTGCAATATCTGCAACATTTTTTAAATTGAGATATGCCGCCTACTGGGCTCGTGAAAGACTAATGCACGAGTTACTGCGGTTTCAGAATGATTCTGCAATGCTTTCCACGAGTATTTAGGGGGGTCCAATTAGCAGTATCTGCAAAATCAGTAATAAGGGAGTATCTGCCATTTTTCTCATTTTTGTATTTTTGCAGATACTGGAAGTCTTCCAGTTTAGGGCCGTATACACTTAATGTTAAGTTGTTATTCTGCGCATTCTGCATTCAGAAACATGGCGACGTGAGGTCATTCGGCACAGAAAGCGAAGAGTAAAAAAGGTTTATTTAAAAGCGTTACGGGAGAAAAAACCTCACGGCTGCATTGTGAGACGATTCTGCCCTAAAACGGAAGACTGCATTATCTGCAAAAACACAAAACTGAGAAATATTGTAGACACTCCCTTCGCCGTACTGCTGATTTTGCAGATGACGCAAATGGGACCCCCCTAAATAAAAGAGTAACTTGGGTATTAGTGTTTCACGAACCCGATATGTGGCACATCTCAATTCCGTAAATTTTGCAGACACTGCAGTTTTTCATTTTAGACCAGTGTACACGTCGATGACGAGTACATAAGTCAAGATGAGGTATTACTTTTCGACAACAAAGATTTAGATTTAGCCCAACGCCCCTTTTTCAAATTATCCACACAGTAAGCGTCACTTTTGAGTATATTTTGCAACCTAAATCATACAAGGCCTAAAACAAATAATTCCAAAGGCACTCCTCTGAGTTCAAGGAGGAATTCAGCGCATTCCAATGGAGTTAATCAGTGTTTAGCATCAATTCCCACTGACAAATAGGCCGAGAACACCTGCTCGTCAAAGAGAAGGCTTTAAACAGGACATAAATTAGAGAGCTGGGTTTTAAAAGCAGGTCACACCCATGAACCACATATATTTGACCTCATTCTGAGTGCAGGACACTTCAAAATCAAAGGTGTATTTACACTGTCAAACTTCCAACCGACAATATGTACCAAGTATCGCAAACAAACCCTTGAAATTTTGTCAGAATCTTCGACATTCTGCTTTACCCAAATCTTAAATTTTGAAGGAAACGTTGTGGTGGTCATGTGGGAAATTGGGTTTGTGAGAAGAGGCTTGTGTTTTTGAAAACAGTTTCATTTTTTTGTTATTATATTTATTTATGTCTGTTATTGAGTGTGCAATTAAGTTCCATTTTTGTTTTTCATTTTTTTACGAGCAGTTTGCTACAACAACTTCCGTTGCTAAGCGCAATGTTGTTAGTTTACGATTTAAGCGTCTGCCTAGGGAAAAGTATGTTATCCGTAGTTGCGCGAGTGGAACGCAGCGTGAATTGGGAGCGCGTGGTTTTGCAAGACTTTGCCTCAAGCCTCGATTTCCCCAAGATGCCACAATCCACGCGTGACAGATAAACGTTAGCTATTGCAAAAACTGTGCAAAACAAATATGACGAATGTTTGACTGACTCTTACGAAAACGAGTTAGGAGTAAAAAGAGATGAAGATATAGAAGTTAGTTTTGATGGCAAATGGATGACGAGGGGGCATACTTCACCGACAAGGCACAAAGTTTCGTAGGGGATGGTGACGGGGCTGCCCACGCTGCAATTTGCAAGGCGAATCATGGAGAAGGGACGTATAGACCTAACCATAATGTTATCAAAGAAGAATGTGCAAATTATGCAAAAAAAAGGGTGACGTACCGACTTCCTGGACTGAAACAAAGCTTGGCTATTACCATACAAGCAAAAACCGGAAAGTTAGTGAGGAGAAGTGTTCTTGCAGGTGCAAATAAATTGAAAGAGGCCGCGATCAGATCCCTCCAAAATATTTACAGTGTAACTCTTCTGTTGCAACACTTAAAAAGGACCTCCTGGCTACAATAAGTCGTGTGTCTAGCACGGACCAGAATCCTACACACCAGAACTGCCCAGTGGGTGTTGATAGGTGGTGTTTTTGCAATAAAACAATAGCCAAAAATAAAAAGCCACCCAGTCCTGCAAAAAATATAAAATACCAAATACTTCTTCTCTAAGAGATGTTGCTGCATATTTACAAAGTGTATGGCGAACTCACTCTAACAGTAACGAGTATTCTAAAGAAAGTAATATTATCAAGTCGTCTTCCAGAAGAAATGGAGAATCGGCCTCTTGGAAATATTAAAATCGAGCCGTGGAAGATTCTTTGTGGGCGGTCAGGAAATTCTTTCACCTCAAGGGAAAATTAAGAGAATATTTTGCTTTATAAAATACGTTGTATAAAGTAAAAAGACGATTAACAACATATTATATGCAAGAGAACAGTATGTCTGTTCTCGGTAAATATTATACGTGCAAAAAAATGCATCTGAATAATATTTGTGTCAAGTTTCATGAAACTTTGAACTTGATTTTCTCAAAACAATATTCATGAAGTTTGCTATACTTAACTGACTATAAAATCTACATTTATCAACAAATCGGAAAAAAGTAAGAAGCAATGGATTCTCCATCTTTTATAGAATATGCCTGTTTGAAATTAATATTTGTTTGTTATTTATTTTTCCGTGGATTTAACTTTTAACTTTATGATTTAGAAAATTCAAAATTAAAAAAATTTTAATTATGAGTTTACTATTTAATTTATTGGAATTATTGATGGGCGTTTGTAAGTACATATAATGTGCTTCAAATATATGTGAAAAAATTTGCATGAGTATAAAACAAAAAATTTTTTTATAAAATTTGAAAAATTCCATAAAATTTGAACAAAATCCCCTATACCTAAAAATCTATTGAACCAAATTAATTGAAATTTACTGTCAAAAAACTTCTTTCACTGTAATAAACAAATGCTCAAAGTTTCATGAGTCTAAACACAATATTCATGTAGGTTGTAAATTATGTTAATGAATCAGGTTAATGTTCTTTTGATAGTTGTGGGAGGATTGGAGATTAAGGTTGAACAGTTAGATTAGGGTTCTTTAATTAGGTTAACGTTCTTTTGATAGTTTGGGGGGGAAAATAAGCTAGGATAAGTTAGGGTTACCTTAACTTACAATTCTGTAGGTTAAAGGAATAAATAGGTTTCATTTCAGAACTTCCAAATCTGCTCCCACCATACCGAACCAATTGCGTACTAAAATAAAAAAAGCCCCTATGTTATAATACATTAAGGTCTAATGCGTTTCACGATGAAACAATTCCTTCAGGTCTAATCAACTATCTAATGACAATATCGATCTCCGTCTCGGTCTGTCCGACTGATGTGAAGGAACGTGAGAATACAAAGTTTAGGCCAGAGACCAACCTAAGCCGGGTCTCACGGCGAGGTCGTCCGGCGCTGAAAGGAACAGAAAGGTTTGAAAGGCGTAACAGGAGGAAGAAACGGAGGAACGGGAAAAGGAACGAAAAGGGTTGCAGCAGGGACGCCGCAAAGGACCTCGATTAATGCCTACAGTGCGCCTCTTCAGGCACGAACCCCTTACGGGAGTCGGATGTGGCACCTGACGGAGGAACCTTGGTCCAATTATGAATTTGGGCGAAAGAATTCAAAAGCCATCTTTCCGCCAATCGCGAGGTCCGGTTTCGGCCACATTCAGAAAGACGTCCAAGCACCTGACAAATCTCATTACTCAGACTTTTTCAGAATGATCCGTCAATGCTTATTTGGGGGGTCCCATTTGCCGTATCTGTAAAATCAGTAGTAGGGCAAGGGGAAACTTAAGTATCTACCATTTTTCTGAGTCTTGTATTTTTTGCAGATACTGCAGTCATCCATTTTAGGGCAGAATTATCCTCCGGAGAGGGACGTTTCGTCCTTCTGCCTGCGCTGTAAAATGCTCCTCTAAATCTGCTAAAAGGACACCGCCCTACTTACAAATGAGTGACGTTCGGGATGGCCATTTGCATGTTGAATTCTTTTGCCTATTCAAGTAAAGTATGATATAAAATCAATACAATACTGTATGTTTTTCACCCTAAAACAGTACATTGTACACACAGCGCTGTACGTACAGAACAGGCCCCCAAAACAAACTCTGAACTTAAGGTGGTAAACGGGACCTCTGAACACAATTCTAATTTGTATCTGAACGTTTGGAAGCCGAATGTTCCTAAGTAGGGTGGACGTCTGGGCTTGGAAGAGGAAAACAAAGTTAAAATGTTAAACAAAAAAGGGCACACGATCCCTCAAGGAAAAAACTAAAGCTCCGCAGGGTTTACTAAGGCGACAACTCAACTTACAATCCTTCTCTGTGACCATCTAGTAGCGCCTGGCACAGGCTTTTGTTCTGTGGTATCGTCTGCAATATGCTGCCGTCGCTTGTGACGTAACCTATCGCCCACTGCCCCAGTCTCGTGCAGGACAATCTGAAGACGTAACTGCAAAAGAGACGGAGGGATGAGTCGCTGGGAAGTCGGTCGGCCATCGCCGTGCCTACCAGTAACACTACAGGTGACCCCCGGTATTCGAGGGGGTGCATAACACACTCCCCAAATAGCTAAAATCTGCAAATACTTGACACCCCTCTGAAAATGCTTATAAATTTCTATTTTGATAGTTCAAGCACCAAAATATCCCTCTAAAAACCCTTACAACTGTCTCTTTTGATAGTTTTATCACAAAAAGTGCATTTAGTCACGAAAACGACATGAAAATACAGTAATCAGAGAATATTTCTCAATGGAAAATACCACGAACAGGCGAATCTTCCGCGAATAATGTGTATATACGTTCCGCAACAAAATCCACAAATGGGTGAAGCCACAAATCCACAACTACAAATAGACAGGGGGTCCGCTCTAAACGACTTTTGTGGTTAATGATTAGGTTCTGGGGAGGACAGAATATCCCCTTGGAGGGGAAAGGGGTGGTGAGTCTATACGGATATGACCAGTCATCATACACTTCTTAATACTGTGTCTAGTTTAATCCAATTAAACGTCCATCTTACGGGTAAACGAAACGACCGATGGCATGTAATTCTCTAAATGCAAAAAGCGAATAAAAACAAATTTGTTCACAGGTTTAGTGTCAGATAAGTTAAAAAAAATAGAGTCCATTACGGAACAATGACCCCTATCACAGCCTGCATTTGATTTTAAACATGATATATTTCCTAATAATGTACAGTGCGAGACTTAACATAAAACAACGGGTCTTGGAGAGAGAGAGAGAGAGAGAGAGAGAGAGAGAGAGAGAGAGAGAGAGAGAGAGAGAGAGAGAGACCCTTTCTTACCTCCCAGGTTTGTGAATGTATTTTTGTAGCCTTGCTTTTACCTCGTCGTACGTGAGGAACGCAACGTACCCGGGATGTGTGACGGCTAGGATCTGCCAATTGGTAAGTAGTGTTGGCCACGGCTGAAATAATCTGAAAGAGGAGATGAATTAATAGTCTTTTCTCGATAATTATTATTATTATTGTTGTTATTCAGAAGACGAAGAACCCTATCGACACATGACGAGCCCACCGCAAAAGGGGACATCGGTCGACTTGAAATTCAAGCTTCTGAAGAATATTGAGGTGTTTATTTGAACGTTGTGACAGAAATTAGTGGTAAATATAGAGAGTAGTGCAATTATTATCATCATTATTTTTTTGGTCTAATACAACCATCCTATTCGACTGGGTGGCTTTTATAGTGTTGGGGGGGTTTCCGGGTTTAATCCTGCCTACTCGGAAGCCCGTCACTTTTCTCACTACGTGCGCTGCTTCTAGTCGCGCACTCTTCTGCGCGAGTCCTGGGGCTACTTCGGCATCTAGTTTTCCCAGATTCCTTTCCCGGGATCTTGGGAATCGTGCCTAGTGTTCCTATGATTGTGGGTACAATTCCCACTGGCATATCCCAAATCCTTCTAATTTCGATTTTCAGATCTCGATACTTATCAACTTGAACTACAGGCCTATCATCACATGCCTAAAAATAATGTGGACGTTACTATCATCAGTGAAAGGCTTTACAACTACCTAGAGGGTCCGAACGCCACCCCCACCAACGGAAAGGCCGCAGAAGGAAGTGTAGGGACACAAAAGACCAGCTCCTAACAGACAAAACGGTAATGAAGAACAGTAAGGGACGGAGAACCAACCTAAGCACGGCAGGGGTTGGCCGCAAGGAAGCCTTCGACACGACGCCGCACGCGTGGCGAACAGAACGCCTGAAAATATATCGGGCGGAGGAAAACGCCACCAGCTTCCTTAAAAACACAATACTCAACCGGAACACAGTACTCGCAAGCTCTGGGACAAAACTAGCCGAGGTTAACGTCAGGAGAGGGATCTTTCAAGGCGGCTCGCCGCCCCCACTACTCTTCGTAGTAGCCACGATCCCCGCGACAAAAGTACCGCAGAGGATGGATGCTGGGTACCAGCTCGAGAAAGGCGGACACAGAATTAACCATCTCTGACGTTCAAGGACGACATCAAGCTTTATGGTGAGAGTACCAAGGAAATAGATGCCCTAATCCAGACTGAGAGGATTGTATCTGGGGACTTCGGGATGGAGTTTGGAATAGAAAAATGCATCTTGGTCGACATACAAAAAGATTATTATTATTATTATTATTATTATTATTATTATTATTATTATTATTATTATTATTATTATTATTACTACAGAAGATGACGAACCCTTTTTATACGGGACACGACCACAACAGGAGACGCCAACTTGAAATTCAAGAAGCTTCCAAAGAATATCATTAAGGTGTTCATTCAAAAGAAGTAACAGACGGTATGGGGACATACACAAAGAAGCGACCAGCTATTAGAAAAGTAAAACAGATATATTAATAAATAGAAAATAGATAAAAATGCAAGTGAAGTATTTAAATACAAGGAGAATTGTACTAGGGTTGTAACGCATTGTATCTTTGCTGTAACGTCGGACGTTCCAATCAGTGAGGAGGCCATTCCTGAAGGACCGCTGGGACTTGGGGAAAGTTTCAGTGAGGCAAAATTACTGCATATCGGCGCCGCTGCCATTCATCTGAAAGGTTAACATACACCGAAGGGTCGTCGAAGCAGCTCGTTACCTTGTGAAAACGTCGAATTCAAAACTGGAGATGTAGTCGTTGCATGTGAGGTCTATCGTGGACTTCAACGCCATGGCTTCCAAACCAGACCCAATGGAATGAACCTCGCTTAATGTGTCTCTGAAGTATCTCCACGGTACGACTGTCCTGCGGGGGAGAGAGAGAGCGAGGGTGAGGGATGAAATCACTGGCATACTGTCAGCTTCCGAGGTCCTATATATCACTCGTTGTCGAGACCTGAACTGAGGTCCTTTACTTGCAAACCAGCTCCGTTCCGAGGGCTGGTTTTCAAGTCGAGCAAAGCTAGCCTACGGTAATGAAGCTTTCTATCAAGACGATTTGGTCTTCGTACGTAAAACTTTTTATAAGAATAAGAGGGAATCTTTACTCTACACTTGAAAAAGCTTACATAACCTATATTTCATGAGGACATAGAATGAAGAACAGATTGTAAAATTTAGGCCAAAGGCCAACCTAAGCTGTGTCCTATCATGAGGTCATTTAGTGCTGAAAGGGAAATCGAGAGGAACAAAAAGGTCTGAAAGGTCGTAACAGGAAGAAAAAAACCTTTTACAGTCGACTACGAATCGTCAGGAGAGGGTTGAAACGGAAATTCAAATCTTGCGAGGAAGTCTGTACGCAGAGGGGCCCACAAACATACTTACTTATCACCGAAACATTTTCTCCAGAAATCTGCCGCGTCCCCCTTCGTGATCCGGAACTGATCGCCTGCGAAGGTGCCCTGCGGGAAGGTGGCTTTGAGCTCGGAGAGCATGTGCGAGAAGACGAGGGAGAGTTTGGTCAGGTTCCGGCGGTAGCGCGAACTCTCGTCGAACATGAGTTCCTTGCCCTCTTTGAAGAGTCTGAGAGCCTGCTTACACTTTCTCATCATGTTTTCGACGAAGACCTGAAAGAAACGAGAGGAATCAGGGCTCCGCTTCGCTCTTCCGTCCAGCAAATGTCGGTCGCGGGGAATGGAATGGAACAGGATACTGTATAGAATTTAGGCTGAAGGCCAAGCATTGGGACCTATGAGGTCTTTCAGCGCTGGAAAGAAAAGTGAGAGTAAAAAGGTTTCAAATGTGTAACGGGAGGAATACCTCGCAGTTGCACTATGATATAATTGTTAGGAGAGGGTGGATAGCCAGGTGGAAGGATGATATGAAAGGAGGTGCAGTAAAAGGAATGAAAGCAGTTGTAGCTAGGGGTCGGAGGGACGCTTAAAAGAACCTTTAGCAATCAGTCACAGGAAGGTAAATTTATCAATACATTGCATTTTCCATCGACAAATTGCAAGATCATAATTTACAAAACACAAAAAAACTACAATTTTCATTTAGTTTCAACTCCGCATGAACTTACCAAGACTTTGCAATGACAAACGGCAACATGTTGCACAAAGTAAGGGTACCTTGAGGTATGCCTAGCTTTTTAAATGACAAATGCGCTATTTATTAAAATAGAGTTCGGGTCCCAAGCCTAGATAATCATTTGGTACAAGTTACTCCAGTTTAATTTTAAATTAACTACCTGTATCTGGGATTGGGCCAAGCTCAAGGTATATAAAAAAAAACCTTCCCTACATTGTCAAAAACATCTACATCACAGCATGACCCAGATGCCACCACATGGAATGGCACTCGAAACTCAAGCCAGAGCCAAGCAAACGGACCCACGAGAGGAACGGAAAGGTCCGAAGGAAGTACAAAACGGAAGGGAAGGCGAACGGAAGCAGAGCAAGAAGGAAAAAGGCGTAGGGCCGCGACAAAGAACCCCCCCTCAACCAAAGCCTCCTGCAGTGCGCTCGAACCATGAATCATTCGCGTTGTTCGCCTCTAAAAGCGACGCAGTCGCCTGCAGTTCTATTTCCTGTGCGTCCGAGAGGATTTCCTGTCTGGGAATATACAAAGCGCGAGAAATTCACTTTGATTTGACGAATGTTCAGCTACAAAGCCAAGCCCTAGCCCCCTGGGGAAAGCAGAGAAATGGGACAAAGGATGAAATTGTACCCCTGGGGAATGTCAACAGACGTTGATCTTCTAAATTAATCAAGTTCAAAGATTACAGTTGCCAATTGGATAGTAAGCCCGTGATTAGCCTCTACAAAGAACAGCGAGTGTGGACGGCCTTAATACGAGAAAATCATGGAGAAACGGCAGATAAAGAGTTCCCTCAAAAAACGCACACTACACTCGAGCAGAGATATAGGGGGGCCACTTTTACGTCTGACCCCTAAAGAGAAGCGAGTGGAAAACAATTTAGACGACAGGGAGCATTTTGTCAAAACCAATTCGGGGAACGACAGACGTACAAATTTCTGAAGAAAAAAGAAGCATAAAAACACATCGCAATTTCGAGCCATTGCTTTAAACTTGCGAGAATCAACCTCGTTATTTTTTCCTAGCCGTGATCTGCCTCCCCTTATCTCTCGAGCGGCTGATAACCGTGAGTCGAAAGATTCCTCGATTCCCCCCCGCCCTGATAAGAGGCCGGGGGCTTCTTATCTCTACCCCCCGCCAAGGGCGAGTCCAGACCAACGTCAGAATGTGGGGTTTACTGATCAACGCTACGGAGTAGAATATAAATGTATGTACTGTATTTGAACGGTGTAACAGGAGGAAAATCTTCCGTAGTTGCACCATGAAACAATTATTAAGAGATAGTTAAGGAAAGTAAGATGCAAGGGGAATATGAACAGAGGTACAGAAAAAGGAATTAAAGGCGTTTCAGAAGCTATGGGCCGAAAGAACACTACAAAGAACCTTGTGTAATGCCCAATACGGGGACGACGAAGTACGTGCTCTCTTTGAACCGCCCTCGGACGAGGGGTGAGGAACCTGCAGGTTGGGGGAGTTGGATAGCCAAGATTGAGGAATCAAGGGAGAGTGTTCGAATGCAAAAAAGTGAGAGGAACGCAGCGAAGACGTCTCGTTCCACCTACAGATAAGAACGGGTTTATCTTGGCCACCCTCACGGGCCAAATGACGCATCGACGGCAACGAAACCTGGCCTAATTAAACCATTTTTTGGGGGGTATACCACCCCCCCTAAGCGTGGAGTAACAGGATTGCGTCCTAAGAAAAACACCAACGGGATTATGAGAAAGTTGGGGACACCAAGTCCAGATTAAACCAATAGGGAAAACTCAGACGAAGACGAACTCCGTAACGGCAAAACCTGAGGCATCAATATTACACGGTGACGGGGAATGCTGACAGTGGTGTCGTCAATCAGACAATCTACGAGTAACTCTGAAAAACGCGAGAATGCATCACCGACGATGGCTGAACGTCGAGCTAAAATACACTGAATAGCACGACTCGATAATTATATAAAAGACAAGTCTACCTCTTGATATCCTGACCAGTGTAGGGTCGGCAAAAACCAGGGCTGGTCGATGCCGAGCACTGAGCAATGAAAGCAATTTGCCGCTGGTGTATAATAAAAAGCTGATGGCTCGTCGCTCTGGAGGGGCGTCAAGTTACAAAAACGGAAAAAATCTATCGTACCTATTAAGCCTTCCCTCTAGGGTACAGCCTAGAACGAGACCTTAAACGGGACGGTCAGAGTCGCCGATTACTGTAATTAAAGAGTGCCTACTGGCATCTGGGGACCCAAGGGGTTAACGTCAAATTACGTTGTCTGACCCCATGAAAAAAAAGCCAGCGTGAACCTTTCGTAACGATCGAAGGAGAATCGTAGACAGCTCGGGCACACGATTCAGCCTCGGCCAAAATAAACATCGATCAGCAACAGGTGTGACTCGAGAGGCGAACATCAAATTCGGGCAAACGGCGAAGAGCAGGGACCTACGAGGTCATTCAGCGCCGAATAACATCCAAACAACTGTTAGCGTCGATCTGCACAGGAACCGACCAAAAAGTGGCCCTCGGGAATGGCAACAGTTACATTCAGGAGGCGACCTAGCCACGGAAACTTCGAAGGACGAGATCTGCCGTCTCAAAAGGCTTTCGTTTCCGTAAGGCCTTTGCGAACTCACGACCCAAAGTAGCCCAGGATCGAAGAAAACGAGAAAGAACTGGAGAAATGAAAGAGACAAGAATTCGACCACTTCCAAGTCCTTAATACCTGCGGCCTTACCTAAACCAACCTACAAGCCAAATATTCTCCGAAATTCTTTAATATCTTTCGCTAAAATATTACGTCGAAGCCTTCCTAGATATTCTGGGGGTCGCCGATAGGCGTCAATGACCTACAATGTCAATTTTCTTACGCAATACAAGCTTTAAAATTCCTCTATTCATAAAGATACCCATTTTAAATCGTTCAAACTTTGTTGCGATTGAATCGAGGACCAATTTGAATACAGGAGAACCTGAAGAATTCGCGGATATAATATACAGATTAATTCCATGACTTATCTGAATGCGAAACGACTTTTGGCCGATCGATGCATTAGCCTGTTGAAAATAACTTTTAGGAAGCTGTAATAATTCATACAGTAATAACTGCACCCAATTTCAAGATACAAGAGTCGGCAAAACCTTATAATTATGAACCTGAAAATGAAAATTCAATTATAAAAATCAAAAAGCAAATTTTACACGACAGAACAAACTTAACCTAACATCGGCAAAGGTACAGAGGGTGCATTAGGGTACAGAAACTTGACCTGACCTGGGTAACGGTACAGAAGGTTACAAGAGGGGGACAGAAGAATAATGCAAAGGGTCGGGGCGCCGTCTACGCAACTTACGGTACGTGGCGCCTCGACAGGGGACGGGAGAGGATAGGATATACAAGGTTGAGTAAAGACAACGACCCCTCGGAAGTCTACGTCAGGAATTTTAAAGCGTTCGGGAGTTTCAAAGGGGCCGGATTTGGCTTCGGTGTCGGCCTAGCCTATCTTTTATCGATCGACGGCGAACTTGAACGTTCCATTTTTCATAACGTATACCCCACGACGAGGCCTGGCCTATAAGGCGGCCTGGAACGGCCAGGCACGAAAAATATCTCAATCGCCTCACCCCAAGACAAAATTCACGCTATTTTATACAATTTTCATGAAAAATTACGACAAAATCAATCTTATTTTATACAATTTTCATAGAAATTCCTACGGCAGAAAATATACCGGCTCATTCAGGCTCGACAAAATCGATTCTGCCGCGATGACACCCTAGAGCAAGCGTTCGGCTCGAAGTTACAGTCAGCCAAAAGGACCGTTAACGCATTAATCTACAAAACGGCAACGTCGACTGACGAATTTTAAATGCCGATAGAACAATATATAGTTTAAGCATCAAGCCGGAATAAAATTACGACGTACAACATTGACGTGACGATTATAAAGTAGCATTTTATGCCGAGGTACCTTAAGCCGGGTGCGAATTTCAATCATTTATATTATAGACATTAAATACTTTTATAATAATATAAAATTAACAAAGCGCGTAATCTCCGCACCGACGAAACTTTCCGACCGCAAACGGGACTCCCTAGCCTAACCTACGGCGACGTTTCGACCCGGATTCGACGCGGGGTTCGGACGCTGGGTCGGACCAGCCTTGGGGACCTTTAATTAATTATGTAATTGATTAAATATATAAGCGGCAATTCTATAAACTGCGGCCACGCTATCACACACATACATACATACATACATACGTGACCGAGGCTAAATCGGACCGACTGGCCCGGCCGCCTATAGGGTAGGCCGCGGCTTTTGGGACGTTTAAAGTAATATAATCGAATAAAATTCTTAAATAATTACATTAATTACATATAATTACATTCGAATTACATTCGAGAGCCGATTAGGTTAGGGCTAGGCTAGCCTAGCCTAGCCTAGGCTAGCCTAGGTCAGGCTAGCCTAGCCTAGGCTAGCCTAGGAGACCGAACCTCGGCTGCGACAGACACACACTCTCACACGCACAGACACACAGCACGCGGGTTACTCTGGGCCGTCGGCCTTGGGGTATCGTGCCCCTGGGAGGTCAAGGACTTCGAGGGGAAGGTCAAGAGGACACTAAGGGACTTCAGGGGGTCACAGGGACTTCCAAAGGGGTCGTAAGGACTTCCGAGGGGTCACGGGCCTTCAGGATCCTCCACTTCCTCCGACGGGAGGAAAAGACACAAATACGACCCCTTAGGACGTGGTAACGACGTTGTACGACCCCTGGGGGCGTCGTGGGGTGTCGCAGGGGGGCGTATGCCCCCCGGAGGACGTCGTAGGACACCGTAGCAAGTCCAGGGATCCTCCTAAGTGTCCCAAGAGCTCGGGACGTCAGTCCTCGGACGGGAAAACGTCTATGAAGGGATCCCGTGGGAGGAGGGCTTCGTGGGGCATCACAGGGTATCACAACACCTCGTGGGGCATCACTACAACATCACAGCACTCCTAAGGGCGTCGTATTCGCGTCCCGGGACGAGGAAACACGTACAACTCGATTCCCAAACTCCCGTCGGAGGAGGATGAGGAACACTTCGCGGAGGCGTCGTAGGGCGTCACAGGGGCGCCCTTACTTCTTTCCTCCGCCCCAGGGGAGGCCCCAAGGGACTTCGGAAGGGCAAGGGCGTCACAGGAGGAAGGTTAGAAGGAGTTGGAGGAGGCAGAAGGGGATTCTTCCTCCGCAGGGGCAGGAGGGCTATGTTATCCTTCCTACGCCCCTGGGGACACCCCCCCAAGGACCTCGGGGACTTGGTAAGGGCGTCACAGGTCCTCCTGAGGGCGGAGGTATAGGAGCAGAAGGGGGAGGACGGTACAAGACCTCCCTCCGGAGGAGGCGAAGGAGGGGAGGCTCCTAATTCCCTTTCCCACGCCCCTGGGGACACCCGAAGGACCCCGGGACGTCGCAGGGAGTAGAAGCAGAAGAAGGACGGGGGAAGACCCTCCTCCTCCTCGTCAGGAAGGTCTTCATATCCCTTCCACTACCTCCTCCTATTCCTCCTCGTCCTCCTCCGCCCCAAGGCCTTCAGCAGGCAGACAAAGGGCGTCACGGGGAGGAGGAGGATTAGAAGAAGGGCGGGGGGGGGAAGAACACCCTCCTCCTCCTCCTCCTCGTCAGGAAGGTCTTCATATCCCTTCCACCTCCACCTCCTATTCCTCCTCGTCCCCAGGGGCTTCAGCCGGAGGAGGAGGAGGAGGAGACGCACCTTGAAGTACTCGTTGTTGTTGAGGGCGGCGAGGTTGTTTTCGTACTTGGTGTAGACGAGCCTCAGGTGCTGGTAGGTGTCGGGGAGGATGTCGAGGATGAAAGGCGGCGAGTTCTTCAGGTTCATCTTGGACTGTTGGCACTGCTTGACCACCTTGTCCATGAGCTTCCACGTCTTCTCGAGGCTCCGGCGGTCTATGACCAGCTTCGGGGGCGCCATGACGTCCGTGAAGGCGTCCTGCAGGCGGGAGATGAGGGCGGCTATATTTTTCGGCTGGCCATTCCGTACTTTCCCAACGACAGCAGCCATCTTTAGTAGGGGAGGCGAGAGGCGCCCTGTGTCTCTCTCTCTCTCTCTCTCTCTCTCTCTCTCTCTCTCTCTCTATACCACCACCGCCACCACCACCACCACCACCTCCTCTCTTTCTCTCTCTCTCTCTTTCTCTTTTACTCTCTCTCTCTCCCTCTCTCTCTCTCTCTCTCTCTCAGCGGGACGGGGATGGGATTGGTAGGTCCCCGTCAGGAGGGTCTCGGATTGGTGTGGGGTTCCACTAGGGGTGTATCCTCTCTTGTTAGGGTAGGCGGGAGGGAGATTTGGGTGAGGAATTAGGTGGTGGAATACCCTGGTGGAGGGAATAGAGGCCATACCGCCCCCGACATGCCACGAGGACGCCCAAGGAGTCCCCCGGAAGGGGGACTCCCCCAGCAGGGGAGTGGTACCTCAGTAGTAGTGGGAAAAGGGCCCATTACACCTCCCCCTGGTCTTACCCAGTACCCCCAGGACCGAAATACCATTACCCAAGGACCACGGGACCACCAGCCATCCACCGTCAGTAGGGTGCTGCCCCAGGGAGGGGGTCTATCCCCCCTCCGGAGGGGTATCAGTGCTACCAACAAGACCAGAACGCCCCCGAATAGAGGCGCGTTCAGTCTCCCCAACAACCAACTCCAGCGTTTACTATAACGTCATTTATGCCATAACAGCCGCAGTCCATCAATTAATAACGTCGTACAGCATTAATGACGCCGTGCAGCATTAATGCCGTTGTGCAGCCACGGCACAGCAGCCGAAAAGCTGTTGCATATCGCTGTATCGTCGAGAGATAAAGACACATCCTGTGGGAAGTTATTTGAATGTCAGATGCCACAGTTGGGGCCTTAGACCCGATGCATTGTATGTGTGATGTTAAATAGACATAATATACGATGTATAATGTATGATGATGTATATTTACGATGTATATTAGGATATTTATTCATATTTAACGTTTTATTTTACGTCCTGGAGGAAGGAAACGATGTTTTTCAACTTATTTCTTGAGTTTTATTACATAAATCGGGCTAAAAATGTTATATGTATGTAATATTAATTAAAATATATGTATATTATATGAATATTATTCATAACAAACAAACTATGAATAATAATACATAATATTTGAGACGTTTGTTTATTCAAGATATTTATCTCGCTGATAGATCGGCCTGTGAGGGTGTTCGGACGAGTGAATTCTCTTGACCATATTTACGATAACAAAAGCATTATTTACGATAATTCCGTCGTTTAACGTTATTAATACGTTATTAGAATGTTATTTCATTATATTTATAATGTTTATTAGCGCTGAATCGACGTCCGGTGGCGGAAACCGCGTAAAATAACGTCAGAAACCAAGCCGGCATCGCGGCGTCGGAACGCCGACCGCCATTTCCCGCGTCCGTTTTCCTCGCGGCGAGCGCGGGAGGGCGGCGCGCGCCCGCATGAACGCGCGCGCATCTGCTTATGAATGAAATTTAACATTGCATTACAAACTCAATTACAGGCGAATGCTTCTAGCGTATGACGTCATACGCGTTCGGACGCTCGCGCGAGCACGCTCACGACGAAGGAATGACGTCAGTCGTAAAAATTCGAACACGTCTTTTTACACACACACGACACTTCCTGTGGTGGAGGAGATGATGATAAATATTAAAAAAAAAAAATTATGAATTATGTCACGTCAGAGCGAAGAATTTTATTATATAAAATTTATATAATAAATAAAAATGGCGCTTGTTTTTTTTTTTTAAAGCGTGACGTGAAATTTGTGTATTGTAAATTTTTTCGTTATATAAATTTTTTTTTTCTATGAATGAAACCGACTCACGACTTCGCCGAGGACTGGAGAGGCGGTCGGGGTTGGCAGCCCTGCTTGTATATGTATGTGTATGTGCGTATGTGCTTTTATAAGTATATATATATGTGTACACGTATGTGTACATATATACACACATACATATATATAATTATATATATATTATTAAGATTAAAATTCTCTCTCTCTCTCAATACATATATATATATACGAGAGAGGGAGAGAGAGAGAAAGATTGAGGCAAAGAGAGAAAGATTGAAGGAGAGAGAGAGAGAGAGAGATTGAGGGAGAGAAAGAGAGAGAGAGAGAAAAAGATTGAGGGAGAGAAAGAGAGAGAGAGAAAGATTGAGGGGGAAGAGAGAGAGGGAGAGAGAGAGAGAGAGAGAGAGAGAGAGAGAGAGAGCAAAAGAGAGAAAGAGATTGTGGGAGAGAGGGAGAGAAAGATTGAGGAGAGAGAGAGAGAGAGAGAGAGAGAGAGAGAGAGAGAATTGGACCTATATATATATATATATATATATATATATATATATATATATATATATATATATATATATATAATATATATATATATATATATATCAAATAATAAAAAATACACGTTAATAAAACATTAAAGATCTATAATAAAACAATAGATATATCTATAATAAAACCTTATAGACATCTATAGGAAATCTATAAAAAAAAAATACCATTTTCAGAGAATTTCAAGAAGAAGAATTAGACGACACTCTTTCGAAGCATACCCCAAATATACGTCAAAAAAACTATAAAAGAGTCGAAAATACATTAATATATTAATAATATATTAAAGATCTATAATAAAACTATAGAGATCTATAAGAAAACCTCGTAAATTTATAGGAAATCTATATAAAAAGCCATTTTTTAGAGAATTCCAAGTAGGAGCATTAGACACACCTTCGAACCAAACCCCAATTTATGTAAAAAAAAACATAGAAATATTAAAAGATACATTAATATATTAATAAAATATTAAAGATCTATAATAAAACTATAGATATCTATAAGAAAACCTTTAGAATATATAGGAAATCTATATAAAAACACCAATTTTAGCGAACTTCAAGAAGAAGAAGATGACACTCCTTCGAACCAGTTGAACCAGACCACAATATATGATAAAAAACGTAAAAATAGTAAAAAATACAATAATATATTGATGAAATGTTAAGTATCTATAATCAAACCATAGAAATCTATAATAAAACCTTGAGAATATATAGGAAATCTATGTAACAAGATAATTTTAAGTGATTTTCAGGAATCAGATCCCAAAATGCGAAAAAAACAATAAAAAAAGTCGAAAATACATTAATATATTGATAAAATATTAAATTTATATAATAATTTTATAGAAATCTATAAGAAAACCTCATAAATATATATGAAATCTATATAAAAAACATCATTTTTAACGATTTTCAAGTAGACACGTTGAACTAGACCTATATATATAAAACATTAAAAAACAAAAAATATATAAATATAACGATGAAAAATTAAAGATATATAATAATACTATAGAAATCTATAAGAGAACCTCGTAAATATATAGTAAATCTATATAAAAACACCGCTTTTTTAGAGAATTTCAAGAAGAAGATGACACTCCTTCGAAGCAACCGTAATATACGTCAAAAAAACAATAAAAAAATTCGAAAATACACTAATATATTAATAGGATATTAAAGATCTATAATAAAACAATAGAAATCTATAAAAAGACTTATAGGAAATCTATAAATAAACACCATTTTTCAGAGAATTTCAAAAATAAGTAGAGGAAACTCCTTCGAACCAGACCCCAACATACGTTAAAAAATGCAGTAAAAATAAAAAATTCATGAATATATTAATAAAATATTAAAGATCTATAACAATATTACAAGAATCTATAAGAAAACCTCTATAATATATAGAAAATATGTATAAAAACATCAATTTTAGCAAATTCCAAAAAGAACCAAATCCTAATTTATGTAAAAAAAATATGAATAGTAAAAAATACATTAAAATATTAAATATCTATAACAAAACAATACAAATCTATAAGAAAACCTCTCGAATGTATAGGAAATCTATAAATAAACACCATTTTTCATCGAATTTCAAGAAGAAGGGGAAAGAGTCACTCCTTCGGACCAAACCCCAATTTATGAAGAAAAAACATAGAAATAGTAAAATATACATTAATATATTAATAATATATTAAATATATATAATAATTTGATAGAAATCTATAAGAAAAACCTTGGAAATATATAGGAAATCTATATAAAAACGCCCTTTTTTTTTAGAGATAATTTCAAGAAGAAGCACTTGACACACCTTCGAACCAGACCCAAATTTACGTAAAAAAAACTACAAAAAAAGTAAAAAATACATTAATATATTATCAAAATATTAAATATATATAATACTATGACAAACATCTATAAGAAAACCTTTATAATGAATAGAAATCTATAGAAAAACACAGTTTTTCAGCGAATTTCAAGAAGTAGGGGAAACTCCTTCGAACCAGACCCTAAATATACGTAAAAAAAACAATAAAAAAATCGAAAATACATTAAAATTTTAATAAAACTATAAAGATCTATAACAAGACAATAGAAATCTATAAGAAGACCTCGTAGATGTAAAGGAAATCTATATAAAAACACCGTTTTTCATCGAATTCTAACAAGAAGATGGAAACACTACTTCGTACTAGTTGAGCCATACCCCAATTTACGTAAAAAAACAATAAAAAAAGCCGAAAATACATTAATATATTAATAAAATATGAAAGATCTATAATAAAAGAAGAGAAATCTATATTAAAACCCCGGAAATATGTAGGAAATCTATATAAAAACACCACTTTTAGCGAATTCCAAAACGAAAAAGTAGAGTAGGCCTACACTCCTTCGAACCAGACCCCAAATACACGTTAAAAAAACTATAAAAGACTCGAAAATACATTAATATATTAATAAAATATGAAAGATATATAACAAAACAATAGATATCTATAAGAAAACCTTTATAATATATAGGAAATATATATAAAAATACCATTTTTAAGCGAATTTCAAGAAGAAGAAGTAGAGGATTCTCCTTTGAACCAGACCCCAATTTACGTAAAAAAAACTATAAAAGAGTCGAAAATACATTAATATATTAATAAAACATTAAAGATCTATAATAAAACAATAGAAATCTATAAGAAAACCTCGGAAATATATAGAAAATCTATATAAAAACGCCGTTTTTCATCGAAATCTAAGAAGAAGATGATTAGGGCACAACTTCGAAGCAGATTCCAACATACGTAAAAAAAACTATAAAAGAGCCGAAAATACATTAATACATTAATAAAAAATTAAAGATCTATAATAAAACAATATAAATCTATAAGAAAACCTAGTAAATATATAGAAAATCTCTATAAAAACGCCGTTTTTCATCGAAATCGAAGAAGAAGAAGTAGTGGACACTCCTTCGAAGCAGTTGAACCAGACCCCAATTTACGTAAAAAAACTATAAAAGAGCCGAAAATACATTAATATATTAATAAAACATTAAAGATCTATAATAAAACAATATAAATCTATAAGAAAACCCCGGAAATATATAGAAAATCTCTATAAAAACGCCGTTTTTCATCGAAATCTAAGAAGAAGAAGTAGAGGACACTCCTTCGAAGCAGTTGAACCAGACCCCAATTTACGTAAAAAAAACTATAAAAAGCCGAAAATACATTAATATATTAATAAAAAATTAAAGATCTATAATAAAACAATAGAAATCTATAAGAAAACCGCGTAAATATATAGGAAATCTCTATAAAAACACCGTTTTTCATCGAAATCTAAGAAGAAGAAGTAGAGGACACTCCTTCGAAGCAGTTGAACCAGACCCCAATTTACGTAAAAAAAAGTATAAAAGAGTCGAAAATACATTAACATATTAATAAAATATTAAACATCTATAATAAAACAATATAAATCTATAAGAAAACCTAGTAAACATATAGAAAATCTATATAAAAACACCGTTTTTCATCGAACTCCAAGAAGAAGAAGAAGAAGACCCAGCCCCGTAGTGACGTCACCGGTGACGTCACGGGGAAAGGCTGCCCGCTGCTGCCAGTCCCCGACTGTAGATGGCGCCAGTGTCAGGGCGGAGTCATCCCCAACCAGACCGTCGCCCCGCCATATTTGCGCTCGTTCCCCGCCGAATTTCGACCCGTGGCCCGCCCGACGCGGCGGCAGAGAAGCAGAGGAGCACGCGGGCGATCCGCCGAGCGAGGAGACGCGACGTGAAACCAGGTAAATCGCCCCAAATCCCACAATGTTTACGCTTTTTCCGAGGGGGTGGGGTCCCCCCCGGGGGGTGTGGTGACGTCCCTTCAAAATGGCTGGTTAGGGGGTAGGGGGAGGTCGGGAGAGGGCCGTTTCGGCGACGTATTTTGGCCGTTTTTCGGGCGGTTTCGGCCCCCGCCGGGATCGAGCCGCCGCGGGGGGGTCGGCGGGGGGCCCCGACGGTATCCTAGGGCGCCCCGACCCCGGTGGCTCGGCCCCGAGGGGGGGAAATCGCCCCCCGACTTCGGCGGGGACCTACCCGTCCCCCTCCCTAGCTGACGCCTTCTGAAGTAACAGGTATCGAGATAAATCCCTCCCGGGCCGGCAAAGGGAGGTGAGGTTTCTACTGAGGGGATTTAAGGGGGATTCCTGGGTATTTCCTCGGCAATCCCGGGCGTAAATCTACCCCTGGGTGATGGGATTTACGTAGATATATATATAGGGTAGGTTAAGCTATGGGGTGGGAAAGTGAGAGGGGATTTTTATTAAGGGGGATTCCAGGGGATTTCGTCATTAATCCAGGCCGTAAATCTTCCCTTAGGGTACCCTGGATGAGTGGATTTATACAGGGTAGGATGTGCTATAGGGTGGCAAGGGGAGACAGGATTCTTATTAAGGGGATTTAATTGGGATTCCAGGGGATTTCATCGTTAATCCCAGGCAAAAATCTTCCCCTGGGTGATAGGATTCATGTAGATATGTCTTTAGGGTAGGTTATGCAAAGGGGCCCCAGATTCGTATCAAGGTGATTTAAGGGGGATTTCCTCATTAATCTGGGACGTAAATCTCCCCCTGGGTGAAGGGATTTATGTGGATATATATATAGCCTAGGATACGCTAGGTGGTAGCCAAGGGAGATGTAATCCTTATTGAGGGGATTTAATGGGGATTCCAGGGGATTTCCTCATTAATCCGGGGCGTAAATCTCCCCCCCGGGGGCGCCTGGTTGACAGGATTTATATTAGGGTCCCCAGGGTGAAGAGATTTATATAGATATATATGTAGGCTATTATGTTAGGGGTGCCCCAGGGGGACCCACCACCCCCTTGGTGATACCCTAAGGTTAATGTAATCCTTAATTAATGTAATCCTTAACCCTCGACCGCCCCCTTTCCGGAGGTCTCTCGCCGCCGATCGGACCCCAGGCCGGGCCGCGGCAGTGCCCCGAAATTGGCGAAGGGTCCACGGGGCATTCCTGCGAGTCTCGGGGGCATCGGGCCGACCTTAACTCATATATACGTAATTATTCATCCCTTTCACCCCCTCAATGCTGGGCAAGTGCCCGTCGGACATGCCCGGGCATGACCGGCATTCCGATGGGGCATAGGAATCCGGCCCCGCCCTTTTATAATGATATATATATATGTATATTAATTAATATATAATTAATTTGTTTAAGCATACCCATATTTTCCCAATGCCCTGCTCGTCCTGGGGCATTGACGAGGGTAGCCGTATGCCGGCACGGGAGCGAGGTGAATCGAACGAGCGAGTCGTTACGACCGCCGGTTTCATAACGACGTTCAAGCATTTTAGATCATTTTTCGCTTCGTACGTAATTCACGGATCTTAATATGGCAATAATCTCGCTTTGGAGTCGGTTAAACGAGTTTGTCGCTCGAATTTGTACGTAATTCACGGCTCTTAAAATGGCAATAATCTCGCTTTGGGTAATAGGCTAGGCTATACTGGAGGCGATTTGACGAGGCCTAATTAGGCTGGTTTGGGGTTCAGGTTAGGTTAGGGAATCGTCGTGATGCGAAACGTCGTCGAAAACCGGAATTCTAAACGACGTAAACTGCAATTTTCAGAGTTTTTCATCGAAAAACCTCCAAAATTTGACCATTTTGCCCCTTTTTGGGGCCATATTTCTTCCGTCGGATGGGCATCGTACCCCGGAAGGTGCGTCGTACCCCGGGAAATCATTTTCGATGGATATATTTGGAGGGCGTCGTGAGCCGAGGCTGTCGTAGCCGCGGGGACTGCGTTTACTGTCATGGGCTACGAAATGGGACAACTCATCGCCAGCCAACTCATCTCCGGCCCAACTCGTCTCCGGCCCAACTTATCTCCGGCCCAACTTATACCCGGCCCAACTCATACCCGGCCCAACTCATCACCGGTCCAACACACGCACACACACACACACAAAACGAAACGACAGTTACTCAATCACCAATCCTACCATTTTTAAGCAAAAATACCGAACTATGAAATCAGAGTTTGTCAACGAAAACGTCAGTCATTATTAACCTTTCGATATATCACCTTCAGTAAACTACAACGGAGACAATTTTAAGTCGGAGCGGCGAAGCGAAATTTGTTCGTTTTCGACAAATTCCGCAAAACGGACGGCAATTTGACGCCCGGGAAACGTGCTCAGCCCGGCAGGTGTAGAGCGAGAATACGCGCGACATTCGGAAACGCAGTTGAAGTCGTGAACACTCGCACCCACGACTCTTCGCCGGTGAAAGTACTCCCGAATTCGTTGGAAACGGAATCGGATTAGCGCCTCTCCGCCAAATCCAGTCGATCCTAAATCGTTCAGCAATCCCTGACGAATGTTCGACCTACGAAACAGAGCCAAGGGAGATTTATGATTAAGAGACAGATTAAAACTAAAAGAATTTCGGTTGGATGCGATTTTGAAACTGCAGCGTTTTTGGCAACCGAGGAAGATTGTCCACAAGTCGAACTAAAAGGGCGCCGAGTCCTCGCTGTGATAACGAGAGCCCGTTTTCTTAGCGAGTAAAGGCGGTGCTGGCGCCCGCATTTGTACCCGTCAATCGTATTGATTCGTGTATTGATGTCTTAGCCGATGAATTATCCCCAGAGCGCACGTGCCAGTCTTGAACCGGCTCGAAGACGATCGTACAGGCCGGTTAAACCGGCGCGGGAATAGCAGACGTGCTCCGCCCTTTCCATTGGGAATGTGGAACTTGAGTTTTCGAACTTTGAATCACGAAGGGGCGGACAGATTACCAATGGAATCAGGAACGGAACTTCCCACGCTCTGGAAGTTCATCAATGCACTTAACAAAGTTCCGAAAGGTAGAGATCTTTATTTGGAATCTGGAATCACTTACGGCAGGCAGCCCCACCACCCGCCAAGTTAAAAAAGTGCGGGGATGCCGATTCCCGCATCCTTGGAATTGGCCAGGATTTTAATGGAAGGACTCCCATTGAATATTCAAGAGGCATTTCTCATAAAGTAAAATAAATTCTTGATTCTGAATGAAGGTGTTTTTAATATTTACCGAATGTCATTAATCACTGCCGGGAATGAGTTGGGCCGGGAATGAGTTGGTCCAGGGATGAGTTGGTCCAGGGATGAGTTGGGCCGGGGATGAGTTGGGCCGGGGATGAGTTGGGCCAGGAATGAGTTGGGCCAGGAATGAGTTGGGCCGGGAATGAGTTGGGCCAGGGATGAGTTGGGCCGGGAATGATTTGGGCCGGGAATGAGTTGGGCCAGGGATGAGTTGGGCCGGGGATGAGTTGGGCCGGGGATGAGATGTACCCTACTCCATGGGCTATACCAGGTGACGCTCGAATTGCCTTTAGGGAGAAAGCAGTTCCGTAATTGCGACGAGAGAGAAAGTAATTCCGTAGTCGTGACGGGAAGGAAAGTAATTCCATAATGACAGCGTGAGGGAAAGTAATTCCGTAACCATGACACGAGAGAGAAAGTATTTCCATAATTATGGCACGGGAGAAAGTAATGTATTCAGTTCAGTTCCCGGGTCACAACGGGCGCGACTCAACGACGCCCCTCGAGCACAGCAGAGACCCGGTTCTCGACGCTAGCCCGTTCCGGAAGGAGCGTCGAGGTTCGATTCCGTCGGGTTCCGAATCGCGGTTTCTCCCGTTAAGAAGCGACTGGGAATGGATTCGTCCATTCCTGACCACCAGTCACTACCCCAAAGCTGGACTGGCCGCTGAAGACTTGACGAGGCGGCGCGGCGGTCGTATAACTACCGGTCGGGTAGTTGGGCGGTTGAGGTGGGGTTAGCGTGGGTCCCCACTGCAACCACCCAACTACCCGCGCCCGTGAGTTACCCCACCGCCGTCTCAGTAATCCTTCTTAAGCTCTGTCGTGCCGGCGCAAGCGTTTACTTTTCCGAACAGCGGCGGCGGCGGCGTCGGCGCGAGTGGGCTTTAAACGCCTTAAAGGATGCGTGGGAACGACGCCACCGATGGCGCCAACTAACGGCGGCTGACCGTTACGCTTTTGTTCACAGACGTCGCACGACTCGTCGTGTCGGATTCCTGTTCGTCGTTTGGGCTCCAACGCAAGATTTACTCGACGTTTCGCGTCGAAAGCCGATCACGTCGAGGACCGGGGTTCGCCAAAAATGATTTCCCGGGTCACGACGCGCGTTCCGGGGTCGCGACACCGGTGGCGCCGGTCCGGCGGAAGGAACGAGGCTCCGAAAGGGGTCAGAACGGTCAAAATTTGGAGGGTTTTTTTTTGATGGACAGCGAGAGGTTTGAAAGGTTTAAGTGGAGGGTTGAGTCGAGTCAGGTGGCGGAACCACTTTCTTGTATGCCATAACTACTGGATAACTTTCCCCCCGTGCCGTAATTACGGAAATACTCTTTCTCTCTCTCTCTCGCGTCGTGGTTACGGAATTACGGTGCTTTCTCCCGGATCATAGTTATGGAGCCACTTTCTTTTTATATGTGGAGTTGCTTTCTCCATACTTACGGAACTTTCTTTTAATAAGTATGGAACTACTTTCCCTCATGCCTTAATTACCTTAATTAATTTCTTTCCCTTCGCGATTATGGAATCACTTTCCCTCGTGCCGTAATTATGGAGTCACTTTCTCTTGTGTCATAATTACGGAGCCCCTTTCTCTTATGATTATGGAACAATTTTCTTATATATTAAAAGGAAGGTTTTATTAACGATTTCCAACGACGTTTCGGGTTACGACGATTTCCTAACCTGATTAGGTCCGGTATAGCCTAGCCTATTACCCAGGGCGTCGATTATTGCCGTATTAAGATCCGTGAATTTCGGCCCGATTCAAGTAATGTAGTCTCGTTTAGCCGACTCCAACGCTAGGTTATTGCCATTTTAAGATCCTTAAATTACATACAAATTCAAGCGATATGTTCTCGTTTAACCGACTCCAAAGCGAGATTATTGCCATTTCAAGATCCAGAAATTTCGGCCCAATTCAAGTGAAAAAGTCCCGTTTAACCGACCCGAAAGCGAGATTATTGCCACCTGAAGATCTGTGAATTACGTACGAAGCGAAAAATGATCTGAAACGCCCGAACGTCGTTGTGAAATCGGCGATCGTGACGACTCGCTCGTTCGATTCATCTCGCTCCCGTGCCGGCATAAGGCTACCCTCGTCAATGCCCCAGGACGAGCAGGGCATCAGGAAAATATGGGTATGCTTGAAAAAAATTATTTTTAACGAGCGATACCCAGTTCTTAATTATGTATAATGTATACATGCCCCCATACCATCGTAAAGGGGCGGGGCCGGACTCCTGTGCCCCGTCAGAACGCCGGCCATGCCCGGGCATGTCCGACGGGCACTTGTCGAGCATTGAGGGGTGAGAGGGAAGAATCTTTTTCCCACACAGACGCAGACCTTCGGTGTGCCCACTCAGGAGGAGGACCAGGTTCTGGGGAGACCAAAGGGCCCTATACCCCAGTCCCCGGGGCACCCCGAGTCGCAGAAGCACCTCCGTGCGAAGGGAGCCTCCCTCCCGCAGGCATCGGCACTGGAATCGGTTGCCGCGGCAGCATTCCGATCAGTCTCGCAGATCGACCTTGGGGCCCGGTCGCTGGCCAAGAGGACCTCCCCTTCTTCGGGCATCCGTGCCCCCCCAGGGAATGCAGCCGTCTAGAGGCCGTCGCTGCTTGGAGGTAGGGCAGGGCTGTTCCCCACCTCCTCCACCAGACGGCAAAGCTGTCGGGGGCGAGACGCCGTGCTGTCTCGGGCCTCTAGGGTTGTTGACCTCTCCAGCAGGCAGCGGGTAAGACCTCCGGGTCTTCGAGCGACCCCGCGGCCCGACCCTGGGTCAGGATGACCCTTCAGGATGACCCTTCCTCTTCAGGTCAGGGAAAGCCCCTAGCTTTCTCAGCCCCTTGTAGGGGCACCCAGGCGTCTTGTACCCGGGTAGTGAAAGGCGTGCGGCCACGACCCTTTCGGCCCTCCTCCTCCTTCAGGGCGGAGGGTGCCCGTCGGGCAACGCGGCGGCGACGTGGGGTGGAGACCCGGGCCGTGGGTGTCCTTTGGGTAGGATGTCCGCGACCCTTCGGGTCCCTCCCGCCCCTCGCTCCCGGCCCTTCCGCAGGTACCCTCGCTCTGCCACAGGGGGCCACTTCCCCCCCCCCCCCCTGTGGATAGACGTCGGGTTTGTATATTAGGAAAAATGTTTATTTGAATTGTATAGATTATTTAGGTCTGTTCTAATCACACAATCCAGATCGAATTAAGATCTGGATTGTGTGATTTTGTAGTGTGAATCTTACAATATATTCAAATGATTGTGATTGTTTAACGTCGGAAGGATTGGATTGTGTGAATCTCATAATATATTGAAGTTATTGTGATTGTTTAACGTGGGAAGGATTGGATTGTGTGATTTTGTAGTGTGAATCTTATAAGAAATTAAAATCATTGTGATTGTTTGCCGTCGGAAGGATTGGATTGTGTGATTTTGTAGTGTGAATCTTATAAGAAATTAAAATCATTGTGATTGTTTGCCGTCGGAAGGATTGGATTGTGAGATTTTGTAGTGTGAATCTTATAGTAAATGAAAATCATTGTGATTGTTTAACGTCGGAAGGATTGGATTGTGTGATTTTGTAGCGACAACTTTATATAATACATTGAAATTATATTTAATTATATTTGGTTATTTTCATTTTATGAAAGGCCAAAATGCCCCCCCGGGAGCCGTCACTGGAAGGGGGCTCTAACCCCCCCTCCCCCCTTTCGTCATTGTAATTCCTGTCACTGAAATAGGGCTGTATGCCCCCTTGTCTTTTCATTATTGTAATTCCCATTGCAGAAATGGGGCTCTGTGCCCCCCTCGTTCTTTCATTATTGTAATTCCCATTGCAGAAGCGGGGCTCTGCGCCCCCCTCGTTCTTTCATTATTGTAAATCCCGTCGCAGAAATGGGCTCTACGCCCCCCTCGTTCTTTCATTATTGTAATTCCCATTGCAGAAGCGGGGCTCTGCGCCCCCCTCGTTATTTCATTATTCTAAATCCCGTCGCAGAAATGGGCTGTACGCCCCCCTCATTCTTTCATCATCGTAATTCCCATTGCAGGAATAGGGGTGTACGCCCCCCCCTACATCCTCCCGCCACGGTAGTTCCCGTCCTCTTTTAGGAGCAGTAAGTATCGGAAGGTAACCGGGCGCCCCCCGAAAGCCGTCGCAAAAGGGGTGCTCTGCGTCCCCCTCCCCTTCCGTCATTGCAGTGATTCCCGTAGTCATTCCCGTCCCCTCCTCCGTCATTCCAGTGATTCCCGTGGTAATTCCCGTCCTCTGTTGCAGGTGGTGAAGAAGAGTCGGAGGAGTCGAACATCATCATCGAGGCACAATGCAGACCATCAAGTGCGTAGTGGTGGGAGACGGGGCCGTCGGGAAGACGTGCCTCCTCATCTCCTACACCACGAACAAGTTCCCGTCAGAATACGTCCCCACAGTGAGTCGCTCTCTCTCTCTCTCTCTCTCTCTCTCTCTCTCTCTCTCTCTCTCTCTCTCTCTCTCTCTCTCTCTCTAAAAGCTGTTTCTCTCTCTCTCTCTCTCTCTCTCTCTCTCTCTCTCTCTCTCTCTCTCAGGGTTGAGTTGGGCTGCATTAAGCCGTTGGTAATTTTGGAAATAAAATTGTTCTATATATATATATCTATAAAATGGTTCTATATATATTTATATCTATAAAATGGTTCTATATATATATATATATATATATATATCTATAAAATCCTTCTATATATATTTATAAAAACTTCTATATATATATATATCTAAAAATCTCTCTCTATATATTTTATTAAAAATCATTCTATTTATATCTACAAAATCCTTCTATATATTATATATATTGTATCTATAAAATTTGTTCTATATATTTATGTAAAATAGTTCTATATATATATATATATATATATATATATATATATATATATATATATATATATATATATATATATATATATATATATATATATATATATATATATATATATATATATATATATATATATATATAAATCATTCTATATATATTTAAATATAATTATAAAATAGTTTTGTATCTATAAAATTGTTCTCTATATATTATATCTATAAAATCGTTCTACATGTTTATAAAAATCCTTCTATATACAATAATTATATAAAAGTATATATTTGTCAAAATCTCTCTCTCTCTCTCTCTCTCTCTCTCTCTCTCTCTCTCTCTCTCTCTCTCTCTCTCTCTCTCTCTCTCTCTCTCTCTCTCTCTCATTTATATTTATTCAAATTGTGATGATTATTTTAGCTGTATTCTGTATTCCAGTCCTTTTTATATTCCATTCCATTTTGTATTCCAGTCCTTTTTATATTCCATTTTGTATTCCAGTCCATTTTGTATTCCATTCCATTTTGTATTCCAGTCATTTTTATATTCCATTCCATTTTGTATTCCAGTCCTTTTTATATTCCATTCCATTTTGTATTCCAGTCCTTTTTATATTCCATTCCATTTTGTATTTCAGTCCTTTTTATATTCCATTCTGTATTCCAGTCCATTTGGTATTCCAGTCCTTTTTATATTCCATTTTGTATTCCAGTCCTTTTTATATTCCATTCCATTTTGTATTCCAGTCCTTTTTATATTCCATTCTGTATTCCAGTCCATTTTATATTCCATTCCATTTTGTATTCCAGTCCTTTTTATATTCCATTCTGTATTCCAGTCCATTTTATATTCCATTCCATTTTGTATTCCAGTCCTTTTTATATTCCATTCTGTATTCCAGTCCATTTTATATTCCATTCCATTTTGTATTCCAGTCCTTTTTGTATTCCATTCCATTTTGTATTCCAGTCCTTTTTGTATTCCATTCCATTTTGTATTCCAGTCCTTTTTATATTCCTTTCTGTATTCCAGTCCTTTTTGTATTCCAGTCCATTTTGTATTCCAGTCCTTTTTATATTCCATTCTGTATTCCAGTCCATTTTATATTCCATTCCATTTTGTATTCCAGTCCTTTTTGTATTCCATTCCATTTTGTATTCCAGTCCTTTTATATTCCATTCCATTTTGTATTCCAGTCCTTTTATATTCCTTTCTGTATTCCAGTCCTTTTTGTATTCCAGTCCATTTTGTATTCCAGTCCTTTTTATATTCCATTCTATATTCCATTCCATTTTGTATTCCAGTCCTTTTTATATTCCATTCCATTTTGTATTCCAGTCCTTTTTATATTCCATTCCATTTTGTATTCCAGTCCTTTTTATATTCCTTTCTGTATTCCAGTCCATTTTGTATTCCAGTCCTTTTTATATTCCATTTTGTATTCCAGTCCTTTTTATATTCCATTTTGTATTCCAGTCCGTTTTATATTCCATTCCTTTTTATATTCCATTCTGTATTCCAGTCCATTTTGTATTCCAGTCCTTTTTATATTCCATTCTGTATTCCAGTCCTTTTTATATTCCATTCTGTATTCCAGTCCATTTTGTATTCCAGTCCGTTTTATATTCCATTCCTTTTTATATTCCATTCTGTATTCCAGTCCATTTTGTATTCCAGTCCATTTTATATTCCATTCCTTTTTATATTCCATTCTGTATTCCAGTCCATTTTGTATTCCAGTCCTTTTTATATTCCATTCTGTATTCCATTCCATTTTGTATTCTAGTCCTTTTTTATATTCCATTTTGTATTCCAGTCCTTTTTATATTCCATTCTGTATTCCAGTCCGTTTTATATTCCATTCCATTTTGTATTCCAGTCCTTTTTATATTCCATTTTGTATTCCAGTCCTTTTTATATTCCATTCTGTATTCCAGTCCGTTTTATATTCCATTCCATTTTGTATTCCAGTCCTTTTTATATTCCATTCTGTATTCCAGTCCGTTTTATATTCCATTCCATTTTGTATTCCATTCCTTTTTATATTCCATTCTGTATTCCAGTCCATTTTATATTCCATTCCATTTTGTATTCCAGTCCTTTTTTATATTCCATTCTGTATTCCAGTCCGTTTTATATTCCATTCCATTTTGTATTCCATTCCTTTTTATATTCCATTCTGTATTCCAGTCCAGTTTTATATTCCATTCCATTTTGTATTCCATTCCTTTTTATATTCCATTCTGTATTCCAGTCCGTTTTATATTCCATTCCATTTTGTATTCCATTCCTTTTTATATTCCATTCTGTATTCCAGTCCGTTTTATATTCCATTCCATTTTGTATTCCAGTCCTTTTTATATTCCATTCTGTATTCCAGTCCGTTTTATATTCCATTCCATTTTGTATTCCATTCCTTTTTATATTCCATTCTGTATTCCAGTCCGTTTTATATTCCAGTCCTTTTTATATTCCATTTTGTATTCCAGTCCTTTTTATATTCCATTTTGTATTCCAGTCCTTTTTATATTCCAGTCCTTTTTTATATTCCATTCCATTTTGTATTCCAGTCCTTTTTGTATTCCAGTCCTTTTTATATTCCATTCCTTTTTATATTCCAGTCCTTTTTGTATTCCAGTCCTTTTTATATTCCAGTCCATTTTGTATTCCAGTCCTTTTTTTTATTCCAGTCCATTTTGTATTCCAGTCTTTTTTATATTCCAGTCCTTTTTTTTATTCCAGTCCATTTTGTATTCCAGTCTTTTTTATATTCCAGTCCTTTTTTTTATTCCAGTCCATTTTGTATTCCAGTCTTTTTTATATTCCAGTCCTTTTTATATTCCAGTCCTTTTTGTATTCCAGTCCTTTTTATATTCCAGTCCTTTTTATATTCCAGTCCTTTTTGTATTCCAGTCCATTTTGTATTCCAGTCCTTTTTATATTCCAGTCCTTTTTATATTCCAGTCCTTTTTGTATTCCAGTCCTTTTTATATTCCATTCCTTTTTGTATTCCAGTCCTTTTTATATATTCCATTCCATTTTATATTCCATTCCATTTTGTATTCCAGTCCTTTTTATATATTCCATTCCATTTTATATTCCATTCCATTTTGTATTCCAGTCCTTTTTATATATTCCATTCCATTTTATATTCCATTCCATTTTGTATTCCAGTCCTTTTTATATTCCATTCCTTTTTGTATTCCAGTCCTTTTTATATTCCATTCCATTTTGTATTCCATTCCATTTTGTATTCCAGTCCTTTTTATATTCCAGTCCTTTTTATATTCCAGTCCTTTTTATATTCCAGTCCTTTTTATATTCCGTTCCATTTTGTATTCCAGTCCTTTTTGTATTCCATTCCATTTTGTATTCCAGTCTTTTTTATATTCCAGTCCTTTTTATATTCCAGTCCTTTTTATATTCCAGTCCTTTTTATATTCCATTCCTTTTTGTATTCCAGTCCTTTTTATATATTCCATTCCATTTTGTACCCCATTCCAACATCAAAAGCCCCACCCCTTCGACCCCCATCGAAACGACGCACTAACGCCCGAACCTCCCGCAGGTTTTCGACAACTACGCCGTCACCGTCATGATCGGCGGGGAGCCCTACACACTAGGGCTGTTCGACACGGCCGGGCAGGAGGACTACGACCGACTGCGGCCCCTCAGCTACCCACAGACGGACGTCTTTCTGGTCTGTTTCTCCGTGGTGTCGCCGTCCTCCTTCGAGAACGTGAAAGAAAAGGTACGAATCTCTGTCCGTGAGGGAGAAGGTACGAATCTCCCCACGGGGTCCTTGCTGCTTAACAGACTTGGTAAGAGGGGGGGTGTTCGGTTGGAGGGTGCGTTGTGGGGTCTTTGACTGCTTAACAGACTTGGTAAGAGGGGGTGTTCGGTTGCGGGCTGTTACTTAGAGTCTTTGGTGCTTAACAGACTGGTGTTGCTTGGCTGAGCTCTAGAAAATTAGGTGCAGGGGATATTATAGGAACTTTGTTACTTGAAGAGCAGGAACCATTAAATGTCTGTTAAGGTTAGGCGCTACTTAACGATACATTCCTTCGAATTAACAGAATTAACAGAAATGGAAATTGTCTTTGATGCGCAGAAAATGTACCAAAATATCTAAACTTGTTACTTTCTTAGTGTCTTTGTTAGTTAACAGACTCTGTTACTTAACAGAAATCTAGGGAATGTTCATGTTAGGGTTATAATCTAGGGGGTCTGTTACTTAACAGACTGTTTTATGCATCGGAAAGCCAGAGACAACCAGAGTCTGTCAAGTTTAGATGTTAGTTTTATATCTTTTAAGCTCGAATCAATTTTAGCGTTACTGAACAGACTCTGTTACTTAACAGAAATCTAGGGAATGTTCATGTCAGGGCGTCTGTTACTTAACAGACTGTTTTTATGGATCGGAAAGCCAGAGATGGCTAAAGTCTGTTGAGTTTAGGCGATAGTTTTATATCTTTAGAAGCTCGAATCGAGTGTAGGTTCGGGGTCCCTCCGGGGATTTCCGAGACGCCCTTTCGACTGACGATGATGCCCTTCCTTTCTCTTGCAGTGGGTCCCCGAGATCACGCACCACTGCCAGAAGACGCCCTTCCTCCTGGTGGGGACCCAGATCGACCTGCGGGACGACGCGGCCACCGTGGAGAAGCTGGCCAAAAACAAGCAGAAGCCGATCACCTACGAACAGGGGGACAAGTTGAGCCGGGAGCTGAAGGCGGTGAAGTACGTGGAGTGCTCGGCCCTCACGCAGAAGGGGCTGAAGAACGTCTTCGACGAGGCCATCCTGGCAGCGCTGGAGCCCCCCGAGACCAAGAAGCCCCGGAAGTGCGTCGTCCTCTAGGGGCTCCGCGGGCGGGGGCGGGGGCGGGGGAGAGACGTAGGGTGCCTGTCGTATATTGCTGCCTTTTCTCTGTCGTCTTTCTGTCGCTGTTGTCTGTCGCTGATGCCGTTTCGCCGTCTTCCTCCTCCTGCTGTCGTCGTCTTGAGTCTTTCTCTTTCCTCTTCTTCTTCTTCTTCTTCTTCGTCGTCGTCGCCTTCCTTCTTCCTCCTCCTCCTCCTCCTCCTCCTCCTCCTCCTCCTCCTCTCCTCCTCTCTCCATCGTTATCCAATGGACGGGAGTGTCTCTGAATGTGTGTGAGGGAGAATCCTATATATATATAAATATATACATAAACATATATATGATAACAGTTTTGGTGTTCAAATTGATGATGCTGCTCTTTCTCTCTCTCTCTCTCTCTCTCTATCTCACTCTTTCTCTCTCTCTCTCTCTCTCTCTCTCTCTCTCTCTCTCTCTCTCTCTCTCTCTCTCTCTCTCTCGTTTCGATTCTTCCGCTGAAACGCAGTTGGTTTACTGTTAGTTCGCGCGTGTGACGTCCCCTTTCTCTCTCTCTCTCTCAGGGGGGGACGTCCCGCGCCCCGCGCGAGTGTGTGTGTGTGTGCGCGTGTGTGTCTCGGGAAGGGGTCGGAGCCCCCCCCTCTGCCCCCCCCCTAAGGGATTCTGGGAAGATTGTGGAAAGGGGGGGGTGTTAAAAAAAAAAGAATTGGAAGAAGCAGAAAGGAATTGTACGCCTTTTACACTCTTTTTCTAGGGAATATTATTATATATATATATAGATTATTACTATTAATGATGATGATGATGATGAATGATGATGATGATAATAATGATACAATTAAGTGGTGGTTTTTTTTTTTTTTAGTATTAACACTTTTTTTTATCATATCGTTCCACTTCTATGTACGTCTGGGTTCCGCGATTCCTCCACTCCTGTATGTGTCGGGTTCTGTGATTCCACTACGGCTTTGCCACTTCTATATGTACGTTTGGTTCTGTTACCCCCTTCTGTAACTACTACGTCCTCTCTCTCTCTCTCTCTCTCTCTCTCATTCATTAAACGGGGAACCGCGAGTCTACGTGTCGTCACCACTCCTATATACGTCTGTTCCTCCTTCCGTCGCCACTTCTATATACTCCTTCCTCTCTCTCTCTCTCTCTCTCTCTCTCTCTCTCTCTCTCTCTCTCTCTCTCTCTCTCTCTCTCTCTCTCTCTCTCTCTCATTAAATAGAGAACCGTGAGAACGGTCTATGTAACGAGATGCAATCGGCCACCTCCCCCCCCCATACCCGTACCCACTACGGTCGGAGATCCGTCACCACTCCTATATATACACCTCCTTCCACTACGTAGGAAACTGCGAGGAGGGTCTATACAACGAGGAGGAGGAGGTAGCCCCCCACCCCCTGCGTAAAAGTCCCCCCCACCCACCCACCCACCCCCACCATACCCACCCATCCGGGACTTTTACCCACTACGGTCGGAGAAGAAAGAGTCTTTTTTTATTAGGTTTATTTTGAATTTTTTGATTTTTTTTTTTTTTTTCAATTTTTTTTGTACAAACTGATGCTATAGCTTTGAGACATTTTGAATATTTGTAATGTTTTATGTACTATTACAAAATGTGTTAATATTCTTGGTCTTTCATTGGTGTTTCCTCGGGCGTTCGGTGCCCCGTCGTGCCCCGGCGGGGGGAATTTACCCCCCGGGTGTGACTGGGTATAGCGGGACCTTTCCCTATAAGAAACGGGACGCCGTATCTTAAAAACCAACCATAGAATTATCTTGAAAATCTCACTATGGTTCCCATACCCAAATGACTTGGGGTACCAATCTAACCATGCCCCAAGGGGGGGGCATTTTCCCCCCCGAGGTGTGACCGGGTATACCCCGACCTTTCCCTATAAGAAACAGGACGCCGTATCTTAAAAACCAACCATAGAATTATCTTGAAAATCTCATTATGTTTCCCATACCCAATTGACTGTCGGGGCACTAATCTAACCGTGGCATGGGGGGCATTTTCCCCCCTTAGATGTGACTGGGTATACCAGGACCCTTCCCTGGAAGAAACGTGGTCCCTTAAAAACTAACTATACCCAAAATGCCCCAGAGGTACTAACCTAACCTAGGGGCATGGCAAAAAAACCTGGGCAGGTGCAATACTGTCATACATCTCAAGGGGGGGGGGAATTTGATGCCCTGGGCACCCCCATTGGGTATGCGATATATACATAGAAGCTGTTCCTATAAGAAGACAAACCTTTGACCTTTAATAGGAGGTTTATAGGAGATATAGCTTCTATATAAAGACTTTTATTAATAGAAATCTAAATATTAAGTGCAAGGTATGACACTGTCTTTGTTCCTTAACAGACTTTTGTTACTTAACAGAAATCTAAATATTGAGTGCAAGGTATGACACAGTGTGTTCCTTAACAGACTTTTGTTACTTAACAGAAATCTAAATACTGAGTACAAGGTTTATTACAGGGTCTGTTCCTTAACAGACTTTTGTTACTTAACAGAAATCTAAATATTGAGTACAAGATTTATTAGAGTGCCTGTGTTCCTTAACAGACTTTTGTTACTTAACAGAAATCTAAATATTGAGTGCAAGGTTTATTACAGGGTCTGTTACCTTAACAGACTTTTGTTACTTAACAGAAATCTAAATATTGAGTGCAAGGTTTATTGCAGGGCCTGTGTTCCTTAACAGACTTTTGTTACTTAACAGGAATCTAAATATTGAGTGCAAGGTTTATTACAGGGTCTGTTACCTTAACAGACTTTTGTTACTTAACAGGAATCTAAATATTGAGTACAAAGTTTATTACAGTGTCTTTGTTCCTTAACAGACTTTAGTTACTTAACAGAAATCTAAATATTGAGTGCAAGGTTTATTACAGGGTCTGTTCCTTGACAGACTTTTGTTACTTAACAGGAATCTAAATATTGAGTGCAAGGTTTATTACAGGGTCTGTTCCTTAACAGACTTTTGTTACTTAACAGAAATCTAAATATTGAGTGCAAGGTTTATTACAGGGCCTGTGTTCCTTAACAGACTTTTGTTACTTAACAGGAATCTAAATATTGAGTGCAAGGTTTATTACAGGGTCTTTGTTCCTTAACAGACTTTTGTTACTTAACAGAAATCTAAATATTGAGTGCAAGGTTTATTACAGGGTCTTTGTTCCTTAACAGACTTTTGTTACTTAACAGAAATCTAAATATTGAGTGCAAGGTTTATTACAGGGTCTGTTCCTTAACAGACTTTTGTTACTTAACAGAAATCTAAATATTGAGTGCAAGGTTTATTACAGGGCCTGTGTTCCTTAACAGACTTTTGTTACTTAACAGAAATCTAAATATTGAGTGCAAGGTTTATTACAGGGTCTTTGTTCCTTAACAGACTTTTGTTACTTAACAGAAATCTAAATATTGAGTGCAAGGTTTATTACAGGGTCCGTGTTCCTTAACAGACTTTTGTTACTTAACAGAAATCTAAATATTGAGTGCAAGGTTTATTACAGGGTCCGTGTTCCTTAACAGACTTTTGTTACTTAACAGAAATCTAAATATTGAGTGCAAGGTTTATTACAGGGTCCGTGTTCCTTAACAGACTTTTGTTACTTAACAGGAATCTAAATATTGAGTGCAAGGTTTATTACAGGGTCTGTTCCTTAACAGACTTTTGTTACTTAACAGAAATCTAAATATTGAGTACAAAGTTTATTACAGTGTCTTTGTTCCTTAACAGACTTTAGTTACTTAACAGAAATCTAAATATTGAGTGCAAGGTTTATTACAGGGTCTGTTCCTTGACAGACTTTTGTTACTTAACAGGAATCTAAATATTGAGTGCAAGGTTTATTACAGGGTCTGTGTTCCTTAACAGACTTTTGTTACTTAACAGAAATCTAAATATTGAGTGCAAGGTTTATTAGAGTGCCTGTGTTCCTTAACAGACTTTTATTACTTAACAGATTGAGGGAGAAAGAGAGAGATTGAGGGAGAAAGAGAAATTGAGGGAGAAAGAGAGATTGAGGGAGAAAGATAGAAATTGAGGGAGAAAGAGAGAAATCGAGCGAGAAAGAGAGAAATCGAGGGAGAAAGAGAGATTGAGGGAGAAAGAGAAATTGAGTGAGAAAGAGAGAGATTGAGGGAGAAAGAGAAATTGAGGGAGAAAGAGAGATTGAGGGAGAAAGATAGAAATTGAGGGAGAAAGAGAGAAATTGAGGGAGAAATAGAGAAATTGAGGGAGAAAGAGAAATTGAGGGAGAAAGAGAGAAATTGAGGGAGAAAGAGAGAAATTGAGGGAGAAAGAGAGAAATTGATGGAGAAAGAGAGAGATTGAGGGAGAGAGGAAAGTCCAGTATAAACATCAACAAACGCCCGTTTGTTGATGACGTCACTGTGAGGCGAGTTGGTAGGCATATGTTTTTAAATGTCCCGAGAGAGAGAGAGAGAGAGATTCAGATCTATGTATTCAAATGTATAGACCCTGAGAGAGAGAGGGAGAGAAAGATTTAGATCTACACATTGAAATGTATAAACAGAGAGAGGGAGAGAAAGAGCGAGAGAGAGAGAGAGTTTCAGTTTACAACATTGTTATGGTGTGTTGCGGGGACCGCTTTTGAAATGTTTGGTTTGAGGCACTTTCAATATTTCTCTCTTTCTCTCCCATTCTCTCTCTTTCTCTCCGTCTCTCAATCTTTCTCTCGGTGAAATATGATAGATCATCTATTAATCTATCAATCTAGATGTCTATATACCTATATAACCATAGATTTATCTATCAAAACAGACTTTAAATAGATTTTTTTTCCATTTCAACCTGTGTTGAAAGTCCTCTCTCTCTCTATCGCTCGCTCTTTCTCTCCGTCTCACAATCTTTCTCTCAGTGAAATATGATAAAATAAGATAGATAAACCTTTAATCTATCAATTTGATAGTCTATCTACCTATATATCTATAGATTTATCTATAAAATCAACCATCAGGATAAACATTTCCATTCCAACCTGTGTCGAAATGCGTTTGGTCACCTTCAATCTCTCTCTCTCTCTCCCTCTTTTACCCCGTCTCTCCATCTTTCTCTCAGTGAAGCATGATGAAATAAGATAGATAAACTATTAATCTATCAATCTAGATACCTATATACCTGTATATCTATAGATTTACCTATAAAAACAAACATTAAATAGACACTTTCCAATTACCAACCTACGTTGAAATGCGTTTGGTCATCTAAAATCTCTCTCTCTCTCCCTCGCTCTTTTCCTCCCTTTCCCTCCGCCTCCCAATCTTTCTCTCAGCGAAACATGATGAAACAAGACAGACAAACTAATAATCTATCAACTTCTATAAATACATCCCTATATATCCATAGATTTACCTATAAAAACAGACATTCAACAAAAACTTTCCCACTAAACCAACCTATCGACGCATGTGTTGCGGGGACCGCCTTCCAAACCTTCCCCCATATAACCCATCGCAAATAGTTCCGCCTTCGGCCGCTAGGGGGACACCTAACCCCCCACACCCTCCCCTACCACCCTCCCCGAACCCCCAACACAAAACCACCACCACCACCTCCTCCTTCTTCAGTATCTCTGACGCAGTGGAGGCGGACGGACGCGTCGCTCTCTCGCTCCGCCGACGAACCCGTCCCCGCGTGACCAAATGACTTCCCAGGAAAGCCCAATGGGCTCGACCGACGCCCCGGGCGTCGTGGCGTAGCGGGCGTGACCCAGGGGTGCCCCGAGGTGGGTATTTTCCTGGGGGAGGGGGGGGGAATTGGGTATTTTTCCACGGGGGTACTTGGCCCGATTGTTTGGTGCCCTCCGGGCACCGTTCGAAACCCCGGGCTTATTTCGGCCCTATTTGACCCCATTCACGCCCGTTTCGGGCGTGAATGGGCGTCCTGGGCCCTTTTTCATTCCCGTGGGGACCACGGGCGTCTTCTGTAACCCCCTGGGTGCCTCCGAGGGCGCCCTGGGGGGGCACGATAGACGTTTTCATAGGGGAGACTTCAACGCAGCCACGGACTCGTAGATACCGATCCGACGTCGATGCCCAGATGATGGAAATGCCCCTGATGCCGACGTGGGTATGGAGGCCGTGCCCAGGGATCTGAAATCCCCGGGGTTACGCCCCTTAGGGAGCTGAAATCCCCGAGGTTAGGGTCTCAGGAGGTCGCTGAGGTTGGGAGGGAGGTTGGGTATGATTTCTGTGCCCCCGTAACTAGGGTAGGTTAGGGTGGGTATGGATTCAATGCCCAAAAATTAAAAATACCCAAGGTTATGCTAATATTAGACCTCTGAGACTTTGGAGATTGAAAATCAATGCCCAAATAATGCCCTGTGCCCCTATAACTAGGCTAGGTTAGGGTGGGTATGGATTCCATACCCAAAAATTAAAAATACCCAAATGTATCTTAATATTAGGCCTCTGAGACTGTGGAGATTTAAAATCAATGCCCAAATAATGCCCCGTGCCCCTATAACTAGGCTAGGTTAGGATGGGTATGGATTCAATGCCCAAAAATTAAAAATACCCAAGGTTATGCTAATATTAGACCTCTGAGACTTTGGAGAGTTAAAACTGATGCCCAAATAATGCCCCATGCCCCTATAACTAGGCTAGGCTAGGCTGGGTATGGATTCCATGCCCAGAAATTAAAAATACCCAAGGTTATGTTACTAGGAGGTCCCTGAGACTGGGAGAGACTTTGGGTATGAATTCCGTGCCCCCGTAACTAGGCTAGGCTGGGTATGAATGCCATGCCCAAAAACTAGAAATGCCCAAGTTTTTGTTAATATTAGACCTCTGAGACTTTGGAGATGTGAAATCGATGCCCATACAATGCCCCGTGCCCCTGTATCTAGGCTAGGCTAGGCTGGTTATGGAATTAATGCCCAAAAATCTGAAATACCCAGTTTTTTGTTAATATTAGGCCTCTGAGACTTTGGAGATTTAAAATCGATGCCCATATAATGCCCTGTGCCCCTATAACTAGGCTAGGCTAAGCTGGGTATGTAATTCCATGCCCAAAAATCAGAAATACCCAAGTGTATGTTAATATTAGGCTTCTGAGACTTGGGAGATCTAAAATCGATGCCCATATAATGCCCCGTCCCCTATAACTAGGCTAGGCTAGACTGGGTATGGAATTAATGCCCAAAAATTAAAGATACCCAGTTTTTTGTTAATATTAGGCCTCTGAGACTTGGGAGATCTAAAATCGATGCCCATATAATGCCCCGTGCCCCTATAACTAGGCTAGGCTAGGCAGGATATTGAATTTTATGCCCAGAAATGATATATACCCAAAGGTTATGCCAATAGAAGGTCTGTGGGCATGGGAGAGACTAATTGATGGCCCTATTTACAATGTGGGTATTGATTCCATGCCCAGAATATAAAAATACCCCATTCTAATGAGGATGTTGGCCCCTAGACTAGGTTTAGAGCAGACTGGGCATTCCTAGATACACTATTCTATGTTTAGGTCAGATTGGGCATGCTTAGATACCCTAGGCTAGGTTTAGGGCAGGTTGGGCATCCCTAGGCTAGGTTTAGGGCAGGTTGGGCATTCCTAGGCTAGGTTTAGAGCAGACTGGGCATTCCTAGATACCCTAGGCAAGGTTTGGTGCAGATCGGACTTCTCTAGATACCCTAGGCTATATTTAGGGCAGACTGGGCATTCCTAGATACCCTAGGATAGGTTTGGTGCAGATTGGGTATCCCTAGGCTAGGTTTAGAGCAGACTGGGCATTCCTATATACCCTAGGATAGGTTTGGTGCAGATTGGGCATCCCTAGGCTAGGTTTAGAGCAGACTGGGCATTCCTATATACCCTAGGATAGGTTTGGTGCAGATTGGGCATCCCTAGGCTAGGTTTAGAGCAGACTGGGCATTCCTATATACCCTAGGATAGGTTTGGTGCAGATTGGGCATCCCTAGGCTAGGTTTAGAGCAGACTGGGCATTCCTATATACCCTAGGCTAGGTTTAGAGCAGACTGGGCATCCCTAGATACCCTAGGCTAGGTTTAGAGCAGACTGGGCATTCCTAAATACCCTAGGCTAGGTTTAGGGCAGATTGGGCATCCCTAGGCTACGTTTAGAACCCGCTGGGCATTCCTAGATACCCTAGGCTAGGTTTAGAGCAGACCGGGCATCCCTAAATACCCTAGGCTAGGTTTAGAGCAGACCGGGCATCCCTAGATACCCCTAGGCTAGGTTTAAATGGCCCTATGGTATGTCTCGAGTTAAATGGCCCTCTCATTTAGACTTGCAATAAGGCAATGGTTTCTTGAAGCCTTTTTTTATTATTTTTAAACATCAAAAGCATCAATTTAAATGGCCTGTGTTTTTAATATATAAAAAAAGCCTTCGATTATTTTCGTGACCTTGAAATCTTTGTCAGTTTAAATGGTCCAGTATTTTGAATTTGAAATGAGGCCTTTTATAATGTTCTTTAATTTTTAATATATAAAAAAGGCCTTTGATCATTTTATTAATCTTGAAACTTTGACAGTTTAAATGGTCCAGTATTTTAAATTTAAAGTAAGCCTTTTTTTTTAATGTTTTCTTAACTTTGCTCTGTAAATGGCCCAGTTTTTTTAATATAAAAAAAGCCTTTTATTATTTTCTTAATCTTGAAACCTTCGTCAGTTTAAGTGACCCATTTAAAATAAGGCCTTTTATTATTTTCCTGCCCTTGAAACCTTTGTCTATAAATGGTCCTGTATATTTAATATAAAAAAGGCCCTTTTTTATTTTCTGGACTTTGCAATCTTCCTCAGCTTAAATGGCCCATTATTTTAAATTTGAAATGAGTCCTTTTATCATTTTCTTAACTTTACTCTGTAAATGGTCCTGTATTTAATATATAAAAAAGGCTTTTTGTTATTTTCCTGACATTGAAACCTTTGTCAATTTAAATGGCCAGTTTTTTAAATATATATTAAAGCCTTTTATTATTTTCCTGGCCTTAAAACCTTTATCAATTTAAAGGGCCTTGCATTTTAATATATAAAAAGGCCTTTTTTATTTTCCTGACCTTGAAACATTCATCGATTTAAATGCCTTGTATTTTTTATTTAAAAATGGCTTTTTATATTCTTCTGACTTTGAAACCTTTGTCTATAGATGGCCCGGTTTTTCCAATATAAAAAAAGCCTTTTATTTTCCTTACCTTAAAATCTTCTCAGTTTAAAATGGCCAAATTTTAAATCTAAAAAAAGGCCTTCGGTTATTTTCTAGATCTTAAAACCTTCGTTAGTTTAAATGGCCTATTATTTTATATTAAAATAGCGTTTTGTTATTTTTTTTTGGTCTTGAAACCTTCATCTGATTAAAAGGCCTTGTTTCTATAATTTAAAATAAGAATTTTATTATTTTCTTGATCTTAAAACCTTCCTGAGTTTAAATGGCCCATTATTGGAATTTGAAATAAGGCCTTTTTTATTGTTTTCTTAACCATAAAGCTTTTGTTATCTAAATGGCCTGCTATTTTTACATAAAACAAGGCCTTTTTTTATTTTCCTGACCTTAAAACCTTTATCAAATTAAATGGCCTTGTTGTTTAAAATAAAAGTCCTTTTTTTATTTTTTTAGTCTTAGAACCTTTGGCTATAAATGGCCCTGTCTTTTTAATATAAAAAAGGCCTTTTATCGTTTTCCCGACCTTGAAACCTTCATCAGTTTAAATGGCCAGTTTTTTAAATGTACAAAAGGTTTTTTTTTTATTATTTTCCTCACCTGAAAATCTTCCTCATTTCAAATTTGAAATAAGGTCATTTAATTTTGCTGACCTTAAAACCTTCGTCAGTTTAAATGGCCCATTTAAAATGAGGCCTTTTCTTAGCTTCCAAACCGTATGATCTTTGTCAGTTTAAATGGGCCATTTAAAATGAGGCCTTTAATTATTTTGAAAATCTTACGATCTCTGTCAATTTAAATGGCCCAGTCTTTTCAATTTGAAATGACGTCTACGCTTCTAGCGGCCCTTTAATAGTTTCCTTGACCTTCGTCAGCCTGAACGGCCGACCTCTTGACGCGACCTTTCGTTTTGTGTCGCCGTCCGATGGCCCCGGGGCATCGGTTGGGCCATGCCTGGTGTCGGTACCCACGGGTCGTAGGGACCCCAGGAACCTCGTCTCCGCTTCAGGAGCGCGTGGCCCTTTTTGGGGGGCGGGGTACCTCCCTCGCGTTCTTGTCTCCCGAGGGGCTCGAGAGGTCCTCCTTCTTTTTTGGAGGGCGGCCCTCCAAGGGCCTGGCCTTCTCCGGTCTTCCTGAGGGCGGCCCTTGAAGAAGGAGGTTCGAGAGGTCCCTAGATTTCCCCGACTCCCTCGTGAGTCTTCTCGTTTTCCTGGCCGCCTTTTTACGGAGGGGGGCCCTCCAAGGGCTTAGCCTTCTTCGTTCTTCCTTAAGGGGGCCCTCTTAGGGCCTGGCCCTCTGTGTTCTTCCTTGGGGCGGCCCTCGGAGAAGAAGGGGCCGTAGTATATTGCCAGGGGTATTACTTAGTAACTGCCACCCGGCGAGGGTAACGGCCCGTTCCTGTCCGGGTACTTTCGTCGGTATCGGAGAGGATTTTCCTTCCGTGTTCCCCGTATTTTTAGGGTTTGGTGTGACATGCCCCCCGCCCCCCCGAGATATAGGTGCCTTTTTACGATAGATCCTTACGTCTATCGGTCCCTCTGTGCCCCTAAAACTAGGCCCTATCCAAGATAGATTCTTACGTCTATCGGTCCCTCTGTGCCCCTAAAACTAGGCCCTATCCAAGATAGATTCTTACGTCTATCGGCCCTTCTGTGCCCCTTGAACTAGGCCCTATCCAAGATAGATTCTTACGTCTATCGGCCCTTCTGTGCCCCTAAAACTAGCCCCTATCCAAGATAGATTCTTCTATCGGTCCTTCTGTGCCCCTAAAACTAGGCCCTATCTAAGATAGATTCTTACGTCTATCGGTCCCTCTGTGCCCCTTGAACTAGGCCCTATCCAAGATAGATTCTTACGTCTATCGGTCCCTCTGTGCCCCTAAAACTAGGCCCTATCCAAGATGGATTCTTACGTCTATCGGTCCTTCTGTGCCCCTAAAACTAGGCCCTATCCAAGATAGATTCTTACGTCTATCGGCCCTTCTGTGCCCCTTGAACTAGGCCCTATCCAAGATAGATTCTTCTATCGGTCCTTCTGTGCCCCTTAAAGTAGGCCCTATCCAAGATAGATTCTTCTATCGGTCCTTCTGTGCCCCTTAAAGTAGCCCCTATCCAAGATAGATTCTTACGTCTATCGGCCCTTCTGTGCCCCTTAAAGTAGGCCCTATCCAAGATAGATTCTTACGTCTATCGGCCCTTCTGTGCCCCTAAAACTAGGCCCTATCCAAGATAGATTCTTACGTCTATCGGCCCCTCTGTGCCCCTTGAACTAGGCCCTATAAAGGCCGTGGTTTGTGTATCACGAAACAAAACTATTTTGTATCTATTAATTTTGTAAGACAGTAGTATATAGAAAATATATAGACGCCTTTTTACGATAGATTCCTACTCCTATCGGTCCTTGTGGGCACCTTGAACTTGGCCCTATCAGGGCCGTGGTTTGCGTTTTATGAAACAGAATTATTTTTTATATATTAATTTTGTATGTCAGTAGGACCTCATTTCATCAGATAATTCTGGAATTTGATGCAGCGTTAAGTATTAAAGTAACTGAAGTAATAAGTAACTTTACTTTAAGTATAAAAGTAACTTCTTTTAAGCAGAAAAGTAACTGAAGTTATAAGTAACGTAGACCCCAGAGTACAGCGGACGCTTATGAAGTTCTGTAGCGCCAAAGTCGCTTCTGAAAAAAGGTTTATATTCGACTTTCCGTTAAGTGGAAAAGTAACTGAGGTTGTAATTAATGTAGGGGAGTACCTGTTACTTTTAGGGGAGTACCTGTTACTTTTAGGGGAGTACCTGTACTTGTAGGGGAGTACCTGAACTTGTAGGGGAGTACCTGTACTTGTAGGGGACTATCTGTATCGTAGGGGAGTACCTGAACTTGTAGAGGAGTAGCTGAACTTGTAGGGGAGTACCTGAACTTTTAGGGTACTATATGTATTGTAGGGGAGTAATCTGAACTTGTAGGGGACTATATGTATTGTAGGGGAGTAACCTGAACTTGTAGGGGACTATTTGTATTGTAGAGGAGTACCTGAACTTGTAGGGGACTATCTGTCTTGTAGGAGGAGTACCTGAACTTGTAGGGGACTATCTGTATTGTAGGGGAGTAATCTGAACTTGTAGGGGACTATCTGTCTTGTAGGGGGAGTATGAACTTGTAGGGGACTACCAGAACTTGTAGGGGACTATCTGTCTTGTAGGAGGAGTACCTGAACTTGTAGGGGACTATCTGTATTGTAGGGGAGTAATCTGAACTTGTAGGGGACTATCTGTCTTGTAGGGGGAGTATGAACTTGTAGGGGACTACCAGAACTTGTAGGGGACTACCTGAACTTGTAGGGGACTATCTGTCTTGTAGAGGAGTACCTGAACTTGTAGGGGACTATATGTATTGTAGGGGAGTACCTGAACTTGTAGGGGACTGTCTGTCTTGTAGGGGGAGTACCTGAACTTGTAGGGGTCTATCTGTCTTGTAGAGGAGTACCTGAACTTGTAGGGGTCTACCTGAACTTATAGGGGTCTATCTGAACTTCTAGGGACTACCCGTACTCGTAGGGAACGGGGACCATTAGGGCCCCACCCGTTACCTGACGGACCACAGAAACTAACGCCGTTCTCGTTTCCCGTTGCAGACAGCGCCTAAGCCAAAGCAAGCATGCACAACAACAACAATCGCCGCAGAAAGAAGCGGCCCAGCTACGGGGTGCGGACGGTGGAGATCACCAAGGGCAAGAACGGCTTCGGCTTCACCATCAGCGGCCAGGCGCCCTGCATCCTCTCCTGCATCGTGCCCGGCTCCCCGGCCGAGCGGGCCGGCCTCCGGCCGGGCGACTACCTGATCGCCGTCAACGGCCAGAACGTGAGCAAGGCGCCCCACGACGACGTGGCCCGGCTCATCGGCCTGTCCAAGCTGCTGAAGCTGCAGATCGCCGAGAACTACTACTCGGACAGCTCGGACGACGAGTTCGTGACCGTCAGCCGCCCCAAGCCCAAGTACCCGAACCGCCTGCGCCACAAGAACCAGCAGACGCGGGCCGAGAAGGTCGTGCGGGACCTGCAGAGCGGGGCCATCTTCAGCGAGCACACGGCCATCCACCTCGTCGAGGCCGCCCTCCTCTCCGACCGGGACGCCTGGCCGGAGTCGTCGTCGTCCGCCTTCCCCCCGAAGGGCCTGGCGGGAGTGACGTCCTCCGTGTCTCCCGTGCCCGACGGAGGCGGGGATGCAGGGGTGGGGGTGGTTCCCGCCATCGCCCCCTCGTCCTCCACGTCCCCGACCAGGCTCAGGCCCGACCAGATCCACCTGGTGATGGCCGAGGCCCGGCAGGCCACCAGGACGCCCCGGCCCATCAAGGAACCCCAGCAGCAACAGCCGCAGCAACAGCAACAGCAGCAGCAGCAGCAGCAGCCGATACCCAGGTCGCGACACGTCCTGAAGAAGAAGGACAAGTCGCCCAAGGGGAAGCAGTTGCTGCAACGAAACTCCCCCCACGGCGGCTTGTCTCCCGAGACCATACAGCAGCAGCAGCAGCAGCAGCAACAGCAACAGCAACTCCCTCCCCAGCAGGAGATGCAGCCACAGCAGCAGCCGCAACCCCAAAGACAGCAGAGCCCCGTGCAGCAGCAGCAGCAGCAACAGCAGAAGGGCATGTGGGGCGGCAACAGCAGCAGCTCGGGACCTGAAGGAGGGGGAGGGGGCGGCCACCACCACAAGAACAACAACAACAGCAACAGCAACAGCCTCCTGACGGAGCAGGAGATCAACAAACTCCTCTACCCGACGCTCGCCGAACTCCACCAGCAGCAGGCCGCCCCGCCCAACGACTTCGGCGAGGCCCTCTACCGGGCCGTGGTGGGGTACCTGGGAACCATCGAGATGCCCAAGGAGCCGCAGGGCGGCTCGCGCCTCACGGCCATCGGGAACTGCATCCGGCGCCTGCGGATCGAGAAGAAGGTTCACACGCTGGTCCTCATGTCGGTGTTCCAGGAGCGCGTCGTCCTGACGAGCCCCCACGGGCTGACTCTGGCGCAGTACCCCGCGGAGCGGATCGCCGCCTGCGGGGTGTACGCGGACGACAAGAAGTTCTTCGGGCTGGTCACCGTCCACGGGGCGTCCGGGGACGAACTGAGCGACGGCAGCCAGGACGGAGGGGGAAGGAGCGAGTCGGCGTCCTGCCACGTCTTCATGGTGGACCCCAGGATGGTCCAGCACGCCGACCACGCCCGCAGGGCCAAGAGCTTCCGCCTGGAGTGCACGCTCCTCCACCAGGAGGCCCACCCGCACCCCCATCCCCACCCCCACCCCCACTGCCAGGAGTTCCCGGACTCCGTGGAGCCGATCGTCCTCGTCATCATGAGCCTGTACCGCCACCGGGTGGGGTTCCACCTGGACACTGGGGCCCCCGGGCTCATCAACGTGGAGGCCCAGCAGATGTCTCCGCAGCACTCGAACACCTCCTCCAACTCCTCCAACTCGGACTCGGGAATCGGCTTCCGAGACGACGGGGGCCACCACTACCACCACAACGACCGGGGGTTCGTCGTCGAGGTCGACGAGAGCCACCGCATGCGCATCCAGAACTTCCCCCTGGTGGGGAACCTCCGGGGCGGCAACTTGAACGAGGAGTCGAGGCCCAACATCGAGAGCCACCACCGGATCCCCCTGGACCCCCACCGGGGGCTGGACAACCACAGGGTCAACCTGGAGAACGCCAGGGCGAGCCGGCTGCTGGAGAACGCCCGCGCCAACATGGAGAACCTCAGGGCCAACCTGGACAACCACCACGGGCTGAGCAACAGCACCGACAACTACCGGGTGAGCATCGAGAACCACCGCCTCCACCTCGACAACGGCCTGACGAACGGCTACGCCAACAACGTCGTCAGCCTGAGCGAGATCTTCAGCGGCTCCTCCTCGAGCGCGAACCTGCGGGCCATCGTGAGCGAGGCCAACGGCCAGAAACTCTTCGACAAGCTGGACAACGTCCGGGCCAACGTGAACGACCACTTGCGGGTCAGTGTGACGGACAAAGTGCTCGGGAATATCGGGAACACCATCGGGAACATCGATAACCTCCGGGTGAGCGTCAGCGACGCCAAGTGCCTCAGCGACCTGCGGGCGAGCCTCGCCGAGAGCCGCGTGAGTTTAGTGGACGGGAGGACGAGCATAACGGACGACCTGCGCGCGGCCCTCGAGGACGAGATCAGGAACCACGTGGACGGGAGGACGAGCATCACCGACGACATGCGGACGGCCCGGGACCGAGGGGGCGTGAGCAAGACCCCCGTGGTGATGGGAGGGGAGTGCGGGACCCCGGAAACGGGGCGGCTGACCGTCCGAGCGATGCCCGACCCCGTGGGCTTCGAGAGGTCCCCCGGGTGCTCCATGCCCAGCGATTCCCCCGTGCACGTGGCCTCCATGAGGCATTCCATGCACAAGTACCTCCAGCACAAGCAGGAGCACCTGGTGAAGGTGTCCCAGAAGATCAACAGGCGGGAGTCGGACACCGGGGGGATCCACCCCCTGAGCGTGCGCGCCTTCTCGCCCTCCACGACCAAGGCCGCCCCTCCCCCCACCACCCCCACCATCTGCTCGGCCTCCCTCCTCCAGGACAAGCTGGACCTCGAGCTGTCCCTCAAACTCTCGCCGAAGGTCTTCGGGATGCCCCAGCTCCCGCTGGGGGCGTCCCTCTCCCCTCTCCGCCCGAGGGCCCCCTCCGAGCGCTCCTTCACCAGGTCTCTGGAGGACCTGCGAGACTCCTCCACCAGCGACGGGGTCACGGGGCCCCTCGGGGGCGGCGGGGGGGGCGGCGGCGGCTGCGGGAGCAGCTTCCGGGACGGCTCGGAGAGCGACCACGGGCTGGACCGCCTCAGGCACGTCCCGCTGACGCCCTTGGCCCGGCTCCTCCACGCGTCCGAAAACAACCTGACCCAGTACGGCCACATCTACCCCGGGGAACACCACCTGGGGGCCTTCCGAGCCGTCCCTCCCAGGGCCCTCCGCGACCCGCCAAATCCGCTGGGCGTCGGGGTCGTTCCCCGAATGGGGGGCCTCGTGGGGGTCAGCGTGCCCCTGGATTCGGGGGACGAGAACACGGAGACGACGGAGAACACTGGCGAGCAGGAGGGGAGTCAGGACGTTCACCCTCCCACGCAGGATGAGTTTTCGCACGACTCCGACTCCGAACAGGTCAGTGGTTTTGCCCGAAGGCGGAGATTTATCTTATTTCTTTTACAGGTTACTCTTGACTGTCGTAGGATTAAAGGATTCTATTCTCTGTTTCAGATTGTGGTAGGATTAAGGTATTTTATTCTCTTTCAGATTGTCGTAGGATTAAGGGATTTTATTCTCTTTCAGATTGTCGTAGGATTAAGGTATTTTATTCTCTTTCAGATTATCGTAGGATTAAGTATTTTATTCTTTCAGATTGTTGTAGGATTAAGGTATTTTATTCTTTCAGATTGTCGTAGGATTAAGGTATTTTATTCTCAGATTGTCGTAGGATTAAGGTATTTTATGATTGTCGTAAGATTAAGGTATTTTATTCTCTCAGATTGTCATGGGATTAACAAATTGTATTCATCTCTAATTGTGGCAGGATTGATGGATTGTATTTGTGTGATTGTCGGAGGATTAACAGACTGTATTCTCTTTCAGATTGTTGTAGGATTAGGGTATTTTATTCTCTGCTTCAGATTGTCATGGGATTAACAAATTGTATTCATCTCTAATTTTGGCAGGATTGTGCATTTGTCTGATTGTAGTAGGATTAACTGATTGTATTCTCTGTTTCAGACTGTCATAGGATTAAGGGATATTGTTCTCTGTTTCAGATTTCCATGGGATTAATGGATTGTATTATGATTGTGTTAGGATTAACAGATCATATTTGATTGTGTAGGGTTAATAGACTGTATTATATCCCTGATTGTGGTAGGATTAACAAACTATTTGTCTGATTGTGTAGGATTAATAGATTTTATTATGTGTATTATGTCCCTGATTGTGGGAGGATTAATAGATTGTTCTATTTCTGTTGTTTTCTACGATCGTGTAGGGTTAATGAATCATAATGGTTTCTGATTGATTAGGATTAATGACTAGTATTTGCCCTTGACTGCAGTCAAGAATTTTAATGTTCGATGGTCACGCCCCCTCAAAATATCCTCTGCGGTCCTTTCCAGTCCCCGCGGAAGGCCGTAAGTCCCCGCGGAAGCCGTTGGTTTCGCTAAAACGGGGACATATTCACCAGTGGTGTATCCCTCCCGCGGTTCCTTTCATAGGGCTCCCTAATTCTTTCATTGCATTTTAGCGTGTCCCTAAGGCACCTCTTCGAAGACCTGTTCCCCTATCACAAAAGGGCTCTCATTGCCCCTCTATCTCTCTTTGCTCTTGCAATGTTTCGGGCGTCAAAAATCTCACCCCTAGGTCACCTGGCTACAGCATCTTCCAAGGTCCCCCTCTCCTGCAGTCCTTCGTTGCACAGGGCCTCAATAAACGATTTTCGTCGCTGACTCTTGCAATAACCTCCTCCTGTCTCTGGTCCAAATCTGGTAGTATGGTAGGGGGACGTCACTAGTTGAATTAGTCTCTCAGGTCCCCTTTTATGGCATGGTCAAGTAAGCGTATTCTTCCATGATTTATGCCCCCTGTGGTCCTGGAATATTCCATATGTCGCGTTCTGAGGGCCCCTTGAACCTTTTCGGCTCTTGCGTTCCCTCTCGGCTCCTCTGCTGTGCCGTTAGTTTGCGGTATTGTCTTCGTTCGGAAGGTTCTCGAAACATTTTCAACTCGGAACTTCTCCATTTTCGTCTCCTTGAAACGTTGGCCCTTTTCGTGACTTTTCCGTCTTTGCTGTGCCACTTTCTGCTGTGCTTGAAGGCTCTTTCCTTCTTGTCGTTCGACGATATCTGTATTTATTCTTTTCTTCTGTGTTCCACAATCTTTTCTGTGTTTCTCTGTCTGTAAAACCCATTCCCCAGTTCCAACCTGTATACTTCATCAGACCACCTTTTGTGTGAAGTCTTACAGTGGCTTCTACGGGCCACTTTTTGACACTATTATCCGACACTTTTTCGTGACGGCCCTTTGTTTGACATCTTTCGATTTCCAGCTGTAATCTCTCGGCTTAACCTCGTGTCTACGTACCCTACCCTTTGCATAAGCACAAATTACCTCATTTACTTGTGACCAGTAAATTTCTGAGCGAAGCATTCTCAAGCTTCTGATCCCAGGTTAGACAGAGTTTGCGACTGTGGGACGCGTTTGTTGGTCAGTCCGTATTTGGAGAAGTTGCAGCGAGTGGGATTCACTTTCTGGTTTTTCGTCTCGGATTACGATTTCATTTTGGGGTGACTTTTAGGCAGGAGTCGGTTATCAGGCGTCGTGTTCGTCTGTCATTGTGACTTGGACGATAAGTCGTTATATTGGGCGGTATGGTGGGCAATACCATTCCGCCCCTTTTCTCGGACCTCAGGGGCAATCCAGCCATCTTTCCCGTGAATTGCGCTGTGACATTTTAAGTCAGCAGTGTTGTTCCCTTCTTTGGTGATTCCCTGTTCAGTTAAAAGATCTTCGATTCCTGTCCCACGCACGAATCTAAAGTGCGAGTAGAGGATACGAACGACGTCCTCTCCAGAAATTTTCGTGTATCGCTCTAGATTCGTCATAGCGAACGTATGTTTGTTCCCCACAATCTCTGGTGTGCCCTTGTGTCATCGTCTTTGTCTTACCAAGGGGCCAATCGTTGTTCTCTACCCCTGTTGTTCTTCCGTGGCCCTTTGTTCTCGAGCCGTAGGTCCTGGACAGTGGTGCTGGGAAGTCGTAAGAGGGCCCTATGTCCTTCCGCTGTTTTGGCCAAAGTTGCACCCCCATAGATGCCCCATGGTACGCCTCGTTGTTTTTCTTGCACCCGTAGGTCATAGGAATTCTGGAAGGTCATAAGGGGACCCTTTTTTCTTCTGTCTTTCTCGAGCCACAGGTCGTAGACAGGAGTTCTGGGAGGTCATAAGAGGGCCCTCTCTCTTGCTGTTTTTCTTGAGCCGCAGGTCGTAGACAGGAGTTCTGGGAGGTCATAAGAGGGCCCTCTCCCTTGCTGTCTTTCTTGAGCCGCAGGTCGTAGACAGGACTTCTGGGAGGTCACAAGAGGGCCCTCTCCCTTGCTGTCTTTCTTGAGCTGCAGGTCGTAGACAGGAGTTCTGGGAGGTCATAAGAGGGCCCTCTCCCTTGCTGTCTTTCTTGAGCCGCAGGTCGTAGACAGGACTTCTGGGAGGTCATAAGAGGGCCCTCTCCCTTGCTGTCTTTCTTGAGCCGCAGGTCGTAGACATGACTTCTGGGAGGTCATAAGAGGGCCCTATGTCCTTCTGCTGTTTGGGGCGAAAGTACATTCTCATAGATGCCCTGTAAAACTTCTCCGTGAGGGCCCTCGTCACATACATCCCCCGCAGGTATATTGTCCTTCCCGTGACTAATGTCCAGCGCTCGTTTTGCGCAGTCCTTGACCCTGTCTTGAGGCTTTCCGTGCCACTGTCTCGGCGTTGGGTGAAAGCGTAGGTTACCCTGGACCATTGACAAGCCTCTGAATTGTCGATCGAGCATTAGACTCGCAGAATCAGTTCCTGTAGGGGGGGTCACTTCGATCGTATGAATCTGTGGGCGGGCGAGGAACGGTATCTCAAGTTGCAGGGCTGCGATAGGCGACTCGTTCCTCGAGACTGGACGTCTCGACCCCATAGCTCATCCCATCGTCCCTTCTTTGAGGGGGCCAGCTTAGTACTTGGGTTGGATGTTGGGTTTGCCGAGAGTAGATTTGAATCGTGTGTCCATTTTTTTATCGATTTTATGGGTCGATGGATGTTCCAAATGAAGATTTTCATTGATGAATTGTCTTGTATTTAGTTTTGAGAATTATTTTTAAATATGTTTGAATACATTTTAATATTTAATATTTTTTAAAATATATTTTAATAGTTTTTAGTATATTATAATAGTTTTTAATGTCGTAATGGGTGAGTGGAAGAAGGCCATATGTCCAGTCTTCTTTTTTTTTTTTTTTTTTTTTTCTCCAGACCATCTGGTGAGTCTCTCTCTCTCTCTCTCTCTCTCTCTCTCTCTCTCTCTCTCTCTCTCTCTCTCTCTCTAAATCAGCTATCAGGATGTAGTCCTGATATATATATGTCTGTATTATAACATAAAAAAAAAAAAAAATATATATATATATATATATATATATATATATATATATATATATATATATATATATATATATATATATATATATATATATATATATATATATATATATATATATATATATATATATATATGCACACACTCAGATGTGTGTCACAAACCGCGCGTACATGTCTCACGTACACACAACTACGCCAAGAGTTATGACCGTTTCCTGTTGTCTATGATAAGATATCTGCATCCTGTAGTGGTCGCGTTCACTATCGCCACTCTGTCGGGCTGAAAACGGTTACGCACATGTATAAATATTTATATATTTATATAGATTATACATTTAAAGCGATTTGGGGTCGGCGTCGTATCTTAGAGGGGCCCTCTTCTTGAAACGGCACAGCGGCCAAGATTTTCTAGAGTTATCCGTAACGTCCCGTTCCCTCGGAGCCGCTTTCCGTCGCCCGGGCTGGATTGCGTCTGAACGCGACCTGGCGCCAGCGTTAGATACATTTATGTTTTTATTGTCTCGGTCGCTGCCATCCAATGTTATATGAATGTCCATCGGAGTGCAGCTGGTAGTGTTTTTGTGTGTGCGCGAAGCTGCACAGGCCTGTGGTTTGATAGCAGATGTGGCCGCTACAGGCCTACTTATCGTGAAGCGAGTCATTTATTTCGTAGGCTACGCGAGTGAATGTATATTTGTGTACGTAACTTTGTTCGGTGGGGTTTTTCATATTGTTTCCTTCAGCTGAAGGAACCGGAAGTCAGACATTTCCCGAACGATTTGGTTCCGAGCGATGAACAGGGACTTGAGAACAGCCAGCGGACCTTCAATCTATGCAGGGCTACTTATGTAGAGGCAAGTGGCTGAACTCGTAACCCTATGCTAGATGACAGAGTCCTGACATTTAGACGGTCGGATATATCGTTATCGTTACATTTAAGCGTGAAGTTTTATGTGACAAACTAACTGATTTCCTGTTCGTAGACGATGTTCGTGTTGCCAGGCGTTGTTGGAAATCCAGATCCGTCTGTCGTTTAGCGTTCCCAAAAGGTGTCGCTTGACGTCATCATCAGACTAAGAGATGTTGCGGTTTGCAAGCGGAAGTGATAAGTGACTGGGCCCGGGGCCGACATAGCCTCCGATCGTGACCTTAACAGCCGTCATGCTCTGCTGTTTCAACAGCAGCCAGCCCAAGAAGGGCGAGGAACCGAAGCGCCAGGAGCTGGTTTACGAGTTCCCTGACAGGGATAAGCCCGACGAAGCCGGCGGCCCTTTAGCCGCTAAAGTCGTGACGTCTCAGCCGAGGCCGGCCTCGAAAGCAGTTTCCGAAGTTGGGAGCAAGCCCGAGGGACCGACTCAGGCTTTGTCGACGGCTCCTCCCGTGGCTGATTCGAAGGTTCGGGCTTCAGGGGGGGTGAGTCTCGAGGCCGAGTCGAAGCCTCGGCCGCCCGAAATAACCTCGGCTAAGTTGGACGAGGTCCTCGCGTCCGGGAGCGACTCCCTTTCGGAAAGCTCGGACGAAGAGACTCCGCTGATTTCGGATACTCTTCCATCGACGGGACAGGGAGAAACAGAGAAGGGCATCAAGAAGCAGCTCTCGGTCGAGGAGCCTCGGCCCTCAGCCGCTGGGAATTTGGTCGAGCCAGTGGCAACAGAGGGTCAGCTGCCAACGACGGGCTCGGAAGAGCAGAGGGACTTCCCTACCATTGGAGAAAACGTCATCGAAATTGCAGAGATCCAGCAGATCGAGAACAGCGAAGTGGCGTTCGAGATGGTGGAAGCTGCGGAGGAGGAGCTCGTGGCCTCGCCCGTCGTGGTAGGCATTCCCGAAAGCGGTGGAAGTTTACCGGAAGGAGGAGGAGTCGCCGTGACTAGGAACAAAGAATCCTCGTCGGACGTCAAGGAACACCGCATGTTGGTCGGGAAGAACCGCTCCTTCAGGATCTACAGGCAGTCGGTGAGCGAAGAGGTCCTCGAGGAGACCTGGTGCGTAGCGGAGCCACTGGTGAGTCTGGAACCCGACATCGTCAGGATAACTTCCGTGACGGACGAACGCAGCGAGGAACTGCTGCCGTTGCTGGGGGAAGAGACGACCGTTGCGTCTGGGGGAGGGACGCCGCTCGTCTTCGGGGAACAGGAGCTTCGTGCAGCCTCCGAAGAGACGAAGAAGCTTCGAGAGGTCCCTGCTGATGAAGATCCTGCGCCCTGCAAAGGATCTGTTGCCCTGTGTGAAGGATCTGTAGCGCAGAATCTTCAGGGTTGTGAAGGACCCGTTGCCCTGAATCTTCAGGGGCTTGAAGCATCCGAAGAGACGGAGGAACTGCAGTGGGAGGTCTCCGCAGAATACCCTACGCCCTGCGAAGGCTCCCAAACCCCGCACATTCACCTGTCCTCTGCAGACGGAGGTCCTGTAGCCCAGAGCAATAATGAGACCCCACCAGGAGTATCTCCTCCGGATGCCTGGCAGGGCTCCGAGGAGAC
>NW_027100732.1:1030777-1033277 GCF_040412425.1 Macrobrachium rosenbergii
ACGTCGCCTGCCGCAGTTGCCCGGCCTGTAGGGCGTTCGACGTCCTGCGGAGTGGCCTCAGGAGTGTCGTGGGGTCTGCCTTCCCTCTGACGTCGAGCCACGACAGAGGTGGGGTATATACGAGCAGTGGGCGATCGAGACGCTCGTCCTCCTCCTCCTCCTCCAATTCTTCGTCGTGCCCCTGGAAGCGAGGTATGGGGTCTACAAGGCCGGCCAAACCGCCAGCGACAGTGTTCATACACGGGACTTTCAAGGGTCCTGTCGTCGTCCCTTCTAGTCCCAGTCCGACGTTGCGTGCACCGCTGTGGGCGCCGATGTTCCCGAAGAGCCGCTCTACCCTGGGAAACGGGACGCAGTCTCTGTCCCGCTCTTCTTCCTCTTCGGGTGTCGTGACCCCAGAATCCAGGTCATTGGGGCCGTCGTCTGCTACTAATTACCCTCTGGGGCATTCGTCCTCTGCTTACGCCGTGCTCACTGGGCAAAAGTCGTTAGCGCCTTCTTCTACTGCTGGGTCAACGACCTCATTCAGAGGTACTTCTAGTCAAGGGTCACTTGGGTCTGTGGGCCAATCGGTCCACTCCCTTTGGTCCTCTAGTCATTCCCTGGCTTCGACTGTCGTGTCGCTGACCCCCCACGCCTCGGCTGGCTCTCTGGTATCCAGCGTGCAACATCCGTCTGAATCGAATGCCCTGACGTCAACAACGTCGTCTTCTAGCGTTCCAGCAGTGTCTAAGAATACTGCGTTACATAACTGCCCAACGTCATCTTCAAGTATTCGTAGTATTCCAGTAATGTCCAAGAACACTGCCTCCCGTAACGGCAAGATGCCTCCTCCAGAATCTGTCGGCATCGTTCAGGGACAGCCCCTCGGCAGGAGCTCCTCAGCGGTCAACTGGAGAGAAGCGTTCCGCCAGAAGAAGTCCGTGGTCTTGTACGACAGCCAGAAGAGCAAGATATCCGACAGGGAGGGAATTCTCCCGATGCTTCGCAGCCACGTCTTCCGGGATAGGAAGCCTCAGGAAGGACGCGGCAGGTTCGGAGAAGCGGCCAAGCGCGATGCCAGAGAGAAGAACAACGGAGATCTGACGGAGATTCCCACCAAAGACGAGGTCAAGTCGACCGCCGAGCCGAGCAAGACCAAAGACAAGGCGAAGAATCGTCGGAACGGACTGAGGAGGTTCACGACTAGTGTTCTGCCCTCGCATATATTTGGCTTTGCCAAGAACTCCGGGAGGAATGTCAGAAAGCACGAAGGCCACGATGGCAGTGCCCCGGGGCAGAAGGAACCCCCGCTGAATCCTGCGAAAGTCCAGAGGCTGAGCAGCGTCACGGAGCAGTCGGAACTGGAGGTGAATTGTAGTGTTAATTCTTCGCCACTCGATAAAGGGACAGCGGTGCGCTCCGGAAATGGAGCAGGGAGGTGTAGCAGCAGTTTGGAAATAGCGGATAGGAATTTACGCCCCATTCCATTGGCAAACGGGAAAGATTGTCCCAGAGATGAAGCCGGGAGACTTAGCGAAAGTTCGGAACTGGTGGGTAGGAATTTACACCCCATTCCATTGGCAAACGGGAAGGATTGCCCCAGAAATGGAGCTGGGGTGCATAGCAGTGGGTCCAGATCAGCGGATGGGGGCGGACATGACCTCGCTCCATCTACAAACGGGACGGTGTGCTCCAGAAACGGAGCCAGGAGGCGGAACAACAGTTTGGAACTAATGAATAGGAACATAAGTCCCACTCCGTCAACAAACGGGAAGGGCCGCCCCACCAATCAATCCACAGGGGACAAAGCCCTGCGGGATTTCGTCCCTCTAGGGATGTCAGCTTCCTGCTCGGCCATTGTCATCAAGCCGACGCCAGCCCCAAGGACAATCTTCCCGTCCCTGACCACGCCGGCGTTAGGTCTGAGGACCGCGGCAAAGAAAACGGAGCCCGAAGGATGCCGCAGGATTGTAGGATCGAACGGGCGTCTTCATACAAAGCACTTGACGTCTACGCCCATCTCGAGCCCCAGGAAAACCGAGCGTCCTACGGACACGGTCGTCGACAACGACGTGTACCACATGACCTCGTCTCTGGACGATTCCTACACGAGCCACAGGTGCTACCTGACGGATCTTGTGAGAAGGACTCCTGCTCCTCCTCCTCCTTCTTCTTCTTCTTCTTCGCCTCACAGGGGTCCTCTTGAGTCCCGCGAAGACATCCCGTGGATCACGACTCCTCCGGGAGGTGTCCTGAAGGGATCCAGGTCTCTTTTCAATGTGGGGAAGGAAAATGAGGTGAGAATGTGGATGTCTTTTTGAGGTTGGGAGCCTGAGGAGTTGGTTGTTATTCTCTCTCTCTCTCTCTCTCTCTCTCTCTCTCTCTCTCTCTCTCTCTCTCTCTCTGGAAAATTAATTCAGTCTTTCTCTCTTTTCAGATAAGTCCTCTCTCTCCCTCTTTCTGAAGAATTATTCAATCATTGTCTTTCAGGTAAATTCTCTCTCTCTCTCTCTCTCTA